>NC_091206.1:29829040-29959040 GCF_040958095.1 Procambarus clarkii | reverse complement strand
TATATATATATATATATATATATATATATATTAATATATATATATATATATATATATATATATATATATATATATATTAATATATATATATATATATATTAATATATATATATATATATATATATATATGTATATATATATATATATATATATATATATATATATATATATATATATATATATATATATATATATATATATATATTAATATATATATATATATATATATATATATATATATATATATGTATATATATATATATATATATATATATATATATATATATATATATATATATATATATATATATATATATATATATATATATATATATATATATATATATATATATATATATATATATATATTAATGAAACGGAGAAACTTTTGAAAATATTTGGTAACGCTTATTTACCCAGAGTCATTGGCATACTTTGAACGAACTCCACACCTGAAGCAGCCTGTGTAAGAATTGTTCTACACCTGAAGCAGCTTGTGTAGGAATTGTTCTACACCTGAAGCAGCCTGTGTAAGAATTGTTCTACACCTGAAGCAGCCTGTGTATGGATTGTTCTACACCTGAAGCATCCTGTGTAATAATTGCTCTACACCTGAAGCAGCCTGTGTAAGAATTGTTCTACACCTGAAGCAGCCTGTGTAAGAATTGTTCTACACCTGAAGTAGCCTGTGCAAGAATTGCTCTACTCCTGAAGCAGTCTGTGTAAGAATTGTTCTACATCTGAAGCAGCCTGTGTAGGAATTGTTCTACACCTGAAGCAGCTCGTGTAAGAATTGTTCTACACCTGAAGCAGCCTGTGTAAGAATTGTTCTACACCTGAAGCAGCCTGTGTAAGAATTGTTCTACACCTGAAGCAGCCTGTGTAAGAATTGTTCTACACCTGAAGCAGCCTGTGTAAGAATTGTTCTACACCTGAATCAGCCTGTGTAAGAATTGTTCTACACCTGAAGCAGCCTGTGTAAGAATTGTTCTACACCTGAAGCAGCCTGTGTATGGATTGTTCTACACCTGAAGCATCCTGTGTAATAATTGCTCTACACCTGAAGCAGCCTGTGTAAGAATTGTTCTACACCTGAAGCAGCCTGTGTAAGAATTGTTCTACACCTGAAGTAGCCTGTGCAAGAATTGCTCTACTCCTGAAGCAGTCTGTGTAAGAATTGTTCTACATCTGAAGCAGCCTGTGTAGGAATTGTTCTACACCTGAAGCAGCTCGTGTAAGAATTGTTCTACACCTGAAGCAGCCTGTGTAAGAATTGTTCTACACCTGAAGCAGCCTGTGTAAGAATTGTTCTACACCTGAAGCAGCCTGTGTAAGAATTGTTCTACACCTGAAGCAGCCTGTGTAAGAATTGTTCTACACCTGAATCAGCCTGTGTAAGAATTGTTCTACACCTGAAGCAGCCTGTGTAAGAATTGCTCTACACCTGAAGCAGTCTGTGTAAGAATTGTTCTACATCTGAAGCAGCCTGTGTAAGAATTGTTCTACACCTGAAGCAGCTGGTGTAAGAATTTTTCTACACCTGAAGCAGTCTGTGTAAGAATTGTTTTACAGCTGAAGATGCCTGTGTAAGAATTGTTCTACACCTGAAGCAGCCGGCGATGTCTGTGTAAAAAAGTAACATTATTGGTAATATTTACATGAAAACTGGTAAAGGAAAATATGTGGACCTAATAACGATCCTACACACTCATCTCTTAGATATAGATTATATGTTTATTGCATTAGGTGATAACAAAAGCATTAATTACTAATATGGATCTACTTCAAGCTTCCTGGTGCTTATTTTGGAAAAGATGAAATGAAATATAATCAAATTCCTGATATATGTAACACGAACGAATCAATCTTAATTGGTGACTTAAATCTGCCTACACCATACTGGGGAGATCCAATATCTAATAGCTATGGACATAGTTTGTTCACAAATTTTGTTTAAATCGCACTGTGTTAATTGGTTAAGAATCTAACGTGGACCTCAAATGTCCTGGACATAATTTTATCTTCTAATAAAGATTCTATAAATTATGTACATGTGGACAAAGAATTAAGTTCTAGTGATCATCATTGTTTCATCCTGTTTAACATGAAATAAATGCAAAAATTATTTGGAAATACAACATTTGTAAAAAACTGATTTAAAGAGTGACAAAAGTTATGCTTCCCGAGCAGGAATTATATCACCATAGAATAAACACAAACGAGGCCAGGACCAAGTTAAGCAGTGCAACACTCAAAACTAATATTGAATTACAATCATTGTGTCATCATGGTATAGTGTATGTCATCATACTGAGACATGTCATCATGTTTCAGCATGATGACATGTGGCTGCTGCAGGTGTGTTGCTGACCATCAGTGAGGCACATGTGGCTGCTACAGGTGTGTTGCAGTCCATCAGTGAGGCACATGTGGCTGCTGCAGGTGTGTTGCAGTCCATCAGTGAGACACATGTGGCTGCTGCAGGTGTGTTGCAGTCCATCAGTGAGGCACATGTGGCTGCTGCAGGTGTGTTGCAATCCATCAGTGAGGCACATGTGGCTGCTGCAGGTGTGTTGCAATCCATCAGTGAGACACATGTGGCTGCTGCAGGTGTGTTGCAGTCCATCAGTGAGGCACATGTGGCTGTTGCAGTCCATCAGTGAGGGACATGTGGCTGCTGCAGGTGTGTTGCAGTCCATCAGTGAGGCACATGTGGCTGCTGCAGGTGTGTTGCAGTCCATCAGTGAGGCACATGTGGCTGCTGCAGATGTGTTGCAGTCCATCAGTGAGGCACATGTGGCTGCTGCAGGTGTGTTGCAGTCCATCAGTGAGGCACATGTGGCTGCTGCAGGTGTGTTGCAGTCCATCGGTGAGGCACATGTGGCTGCTGCAGATGTGTTGCAGTTCATCAGTGAGGCACATGTGGCTGCTGCAGATATGTTACAGACCATCAGTGAGGCACATGTGGCTGCTGCAGGTGTGTTGCAGTCCATCATTGAGGTACATGGGGCTGCTGCAGGTGTGTTGCAGTTCATCAGTGAGGCACATGTGGCTGCTGCAGATATGTTACAGACCATCAGTGAGGCACATGTGGCTGCTGCAGGTGTGTTACAGTCCATCAGTGAGGTACATATGGCTGCTGCAGGTGTGTTGCAGTTCATCAGTGAGGCACATGTGGCTGCTGCAGGTGTGTTGCAGTTCATTAGTGAGGCACAGTTTGCTGCTACAGATGTGTTGCAGTCCATCAATGAGGCACAGGTTACTGCAACAGTTGTGTTGCACTCTCCGTGAGGTTCATAGCTTTCCCAGAGCGTTTACTGTTGTTTCCATCTTTCCTAAATTGTTTTCTGTTGTTACCAGCTTTATCAGAGAGTGTAATATTGTTTCCAGCTATCCAAGAGTTTAAAGTTGTTACCAGTTTTACGACCAAGTTTAATGTTGTTACCAGCCTTTCCTGAGAGTTTAATGTTGTTTCCAGCTTTTCCAGAGAGTTTAATGTTATTAACAGCTTTCCCAAAGAATTTACTGTTTTTACCAGCTTTAACAGACAGTTTTCTATTGTTACTTGCTTTGCCAGAGAGATTAATGTTGTTACCAGCTTTCCCTGAGAGTTTAATGTTGTTACCAGCTTTCCCAGAGAGATTAATGTTGTTACTGTCTTTCCCAGAGAGATTAATGTTGTTACCAGCTTTCCCAGAGAGATTAATGTTACTAGCCTTCCCAGAGAGATTAATGTTGTTACCAGTTTTCCCTGAGAGTTTAATGTTGTTAGCAGTGTGACGATTATCTGTAATAGAGCAGTGACTATTCTGGCTGGTGTTGTGGCAATCGCACAATAATACAAAAATTAAAATAAAATAAATAAGACTGTTGTTTCCTCTACACTGTGAGAGCTGCAGGTGAAAACTAAAGAAATAAAAATTTCAGACACTTATGATAACAAAATGACTTCAATAACATACAAAACAAAGCCCCTTATCCACTTGGCTTAAACACAATTTACAAGAGAAATAGACACATGTGAAAGTACCGTTAATGGTAAAGGCGCAATTAATACGTTGACCAGACCACACACTAGAAGTTGAAGGGACGACGACGTTTCGGTCCGTCCTGGACCATTCTCAAGCCGAAACGTCGTCGTCCCTTCAACTTCTAGTGTGTGGTCTGGTCTCAACATACGTCAGCCACGTTATTGTGACTCATCGCCTGCGCAATTAATACGTTATACAAAAGCTGCAGAAGTCTACCGACACCAAGGGGAGCATGAGTAGATGTTCCAGCTGAGAGCAGGAAGTGTATTCTGATGACTGGACGCAGGTGAGCTCCTTATATACATGGACCAGACCAGCAAAGATAGTGCAAATGGTGTGGGAAACCATCAGCCGGCATTAAGACAAGCAGTTAGCGTCTGGTCGACCGGTGTCTTGGGCTCTGTCCAGACAGAGACAGATTGTGGAGGGGGGTGGTGTCTATCTAGACATTGAGGCTGTATTGTTGTGGTCGTTGATGTTGATTCCTTATGTTGGAGCATGCAGATACATTGGTGAATAGGCGGTATTGGAAACAAACAGGATCTACTACCTAAGCAGAAGATATCCATAACACCAGCTTTACCAGACAGTTTACTCTTGTTACTTGCTTTCCCTGAGAGTCCTGATGTTGCTAGCTTTCCCAGAGAGTTTAACATTGTTAGCAGCTTTCTCAGAAAATTTATTGTTGTTACCAGCTTTTCCAGAGAGATTATTGTTGTTACCAGCTTTCCTCAGAGAGTTTAATGTTGTTACAAGCGTTACTAGACAGTTTAATGTTGTTACAAGCTTTACTAGACAGTTTAGTCTTGTTTCCATTTATCCCAGAGAATGTAATGTATTTACCTGCTTTATACGACAGTTTAATCTTGTTTCCACTTTTCCCTGAGAGGTTACTGTTGTTTCTAACTTTCCCAGAGAGTTTAATATTGTTACCAGCTTTCCAAGAGAGTTTACTTTTCTTACTAGCTTTCCGAGTGAGTTTATTGTTGTTACCAGCTTTCCAAGAGAGTTTACTTTTCTTACTAGCTTTCTGAGTGAGTTTGTTGTTGTTACCAGCTTTTCCAGAGAGTTTACTCTTGTTATTATCTTTCCCAGAGAGGTAAATGTTGTTACAAGCTATCCCAGAGAGTTTACTGTTGCTACCAGCTTTTCCAGAAGGGGTTTCCTTTGTTACCAGCCTTCCAAAAGAGTTTAACGTTGTTGCCAGCTTTTCTAGAGAGTTTAATGTTGTTACCACCTGTCGCAGTGAGTTTAATGTTGTTACCACCTGTCGCAGAGAGTGTAATGTTGTTACCACCTGTCGCAGTGAGTTTAATGTTGTTACCACCTGTCGCAGAGAGTTTAATTTTGTTCCCACCTGTCGCAGAGAGTTTAATGTTGTTACCACCTGTCGCACAGAGTTTAATATTGTTACTAGCAATTCCAGAGAGTTTGATGTTGTTAGCATCTTTCCCAGAGACTTTACTGATGTTTCCAGCTTTCGTAGAGTGTTTACTGTTGTCACCAGCTGTTATTAGCCTTCCAACAGAGTTTAGTAATGTTACTAGCTTTCCCAGAGAGTTTCTGTTGTTACCAAATTTTTCAGAGAATTAACTGTTGTTACCAGCTCTCCCAGAGATTTTAATGTTGTTACCAGATTTCCCAGAAAGTTTATCGTCGTTACCAACTTTCCCAGACAGTTTACATTTGTTACCATCTTTCCCAGAGAGTTTAATGTTCTTACCAGGCTTCCCAGAGTTTACTGTTGTTACTAGCTTTCGCAGAGAGTTAAATGTTGTTACCAGCTATCCAAGAGTGTTTAATGTTGTTACCAGATTTCGCAAAAAGTTTAATGTTTTTACAAGCTTTCCTAGAAAATTTAATGTTGTTACCAGCCTTTCCAGAGAGTGTAGTGTTTTTACCGGTTTTCCCAGAGAGTTTAATATTGTTACCAGCATTCCACGGAAGTTTAATGTTGTTAACAGCATTATCAGACAATTGAATGTATTTACTAGCTTTTAGAGAGAGTTTAATGTTGTTACATACTTTACCAGAGAGTTTAACGTTATTACCAGCTTTCTAAGAGAGTTTACTGTCGTTACCAACTTTCCCAGAGAGTTTAATGTTTTTACCAGCTTTACTGGGGAGTTTATGGTTGTTACTAGCTTTCCCAGACCATTTACTGTTGTTCCCAACTTTCTTATAGAGTTTAATGTTTTTACTAGCATTCCCAGAGCGTTTACTGATGTTTCCAACTTTTCAATTAAATTTATTGTGGTTACCAGGCTTTTCCAGAGAGTTCAATGTACCATCTTTCCCAGAGAGTTTAATATTATTTCAAGCTTTACCAGATAGATTAATGTTGTTACCAGCTTCCTCTGCGAGTTTACTGTTTTTTTACCAGATCTCCCTGAGAGTTTAATGTTGTAAGCCCTCCCAGAGAGCTTACTCTTGTTACCAATATTTCCAGAGTTTACTGCTGACACCAGCTTTCTCAGAGAGTTTAATGTTGTTTCCAGCTATACAAGCGAGTTTAACCTTGTTACCGGCTTTCCCAGAGAGTTTATTATTGTTACCAGCTTTCCAAGAAAGTTTAATGTTGTTACCAGCTTTACCAAACAATTGAATATTGTTACTAGCTTTCCCAGAGAGCTTAATGTTGCTACCAGCTCTCCAAGAGAGTTTAATGTAGATACCATATTTACCAAACAGTTTAATGTTGTTACAGAAATACCCAGGGAGTCTTCTTTTGTTTCCAGTTTTCCTCAGAATGTTTAATGTTGTTACCAGATTTCCCAGAGAGTTTACTGATGTTATCAGCAATCCCAAGGGAGTTTAATGGTGTAATAAGTTTTCCCAGAGAGTTTAATGTTTTTGCCAGCTTCCTAGAGAGTTTGAGGTTGTTACTAGCTACCTAAGAATTTACTGTTTTGTTACGAGGTTTCCCAGAGAGCTTAATGTTGTTTATCTATACAAGAGGGTTTAATGTTGTTACCAGATATCCCACAGAATTTACTGTGTTTACAGATTTCAAAGAAAGTTACTGTTGTTACCAGCTATCCCTGAGAGCTTTACGTTGTTACCAGCATTCCAAAAGAGTTTAATGCTGTTAACTGCTTTACCAAACAGTTTAATGTTGTTAAAAATGTTCCCAGGGAGTTTTCTTTTGTTTACAGCTTTCCTCAGATAGTTTAATGTTGTTACCAGATTTCCCAAAGAGATTCTTGTTGTTACCAGCATCTCATGAGAGTTTAGTATTGTTACTAGCATTCCGAGAAAATTAAATGTTGTTACCAGCTTTTCTACAATGTTTACTGTTATTATCCACTTTCCCTGACAGTTTACTGTCGTTACTAACTTTCCCAAACAGTTTACTGTTAATACTAGCTCTCCAGATAGTTAAATGTTGTTACCATCTTCCCCAGACAGGTTACTGTTGTTACTAGCTTTCCCAGACAGGTTACTGTTGTTACTAGCTTTCCCAGACAGGTTACTGTTGTTACAAGCTTTCCCAGACAGGTTACTGTTGTTACTAGCTTTCCCAGACAGGTTACTGTTGTTACCATCTTTCCCAGAGAATTTAATGATATTCCACCTTTCCCAGAGAGTTTACTGTTGGTATTAGCTTTAACAGAGTTTGTTCTGTTGTTACAAACATTCCCAGACAGTTTAGTGTTGTTACCAGATCTACCAGACAGATTAACGTTTTTTCTATCTTTCCCAGAGAGTTTAATATTGTTACCAGTTTTCTCAGAGAGTTTATTGCTAACAACTTTCCCAGATAATTTGATTTTGTTATTATCTTTCCCAAAGAGTTTGATGTTGTTACCAGCTATCGAATTGTTTACAGTTTTTACTAGGTTTCGCAGAGAGTTAAATGTTGATACCAGCTTTCCCAGAGAGTTGAATGTTGTTATCAGCTCTCTAAGAGAATTTAATGTTGTTACCAATTTTACCAGACAGTTTAGTGTTGTCACAAGCTTTCCCAGAGAGTTGAATGTTGTTTCCAGCTTTTCCAGACAGTTTACAGTTTATACCAGATTTCTGGTATAAACCCTTCTGAGTTTCCCGTGGATGTAATCCAATCACAGCTCTGAGCACCTCGGAGTTCCGCTGGCGGGGAGCCACTAGCATCTCCTGTCGTCGCCGCTCTCAACTCCTCCAAGACTATCAACTCACAGTCCTCGGCGCCCTCACACCGCTGGAACTCGGCTTCCTCGCACTTCCCTAAAGTGTGTTAGTCTTCCGTAGTCACTGCAAATATGTCAGGCTGCGATATTCCACTGGATGAGGCTCCTGGACCTAAGAACTCGAGAGCACAACCAGCACAAGTCCGTTCTCAACCAAGTGCCGTGAATCTCCGTGTCCCAGCAATCCGTGCCGTGAGAGCCCAGCAGTCTACAAGCCCCCAGCCCAGCCTCCTGGTGACGTCACAGTCTCCCAGGAGCGGGTCTCATTGGTTAATCTCGTTCCGTGACCACAGCCCGCCAATCGCCCACCTGCTGGCGTCTTCATGGCTTTGGCGCACTTTTGTTGATTGATTGATTAAGATTAAGCCACCCAAGAGGTGGCACGGGCATGAATAGCCCGTAAGTGGTACAATTTTTTTTTTCTCAGTATTCTGAGGTTGCATTTAACCATCAAGCTGTTATCGCGGGAGAGGATACTGCTTCACAGTCTTTATGAGGGTGTCCAGCTGCTGGACACCTTTGTTGACCAGGAGAGTGGCTGTGTTGATGGCTTCAGGGTGGCCACTGCATGATTCAGGAACTCTTCTAAGGTCATTGGTTGCTTCACATTCCAGAAGATAGTGAAGTAATGGCTTTTCTGTGACAGTTTGGCAGAAGATGCACTCTCTCTGTCGGGGTTCACCAATTTCCCAGTTGCATCTGTAACCTAGACGTAGTCTATATAACCTAACTGCTATTTCCCTGTGGATTCCTTTTGGGATATTTAACCTTTCTAATTTGGTTGCCTGAAGATACCATGTTGCAGATGGCGAACCTTCAGCTATTCTCTGGTGCAGGTCGGCTTTGTTGAGATGTGAGAGTTTTTTGGTGATGATGTTTTTTATGTTCTCTAGGCTGGGTTGAATTGTTTTATGTTTTACTGGATGACGAGTTGCCAATTTAGCAATTTCATCAGCTTTTTCATTTAATGGGATTCCAATATGGGATGGGATCCAGTTTAAAGTTATGTTGAGTCCTTTGCCTTTAGCGACTGCTCCAAGATACAAAATGGTGGTAATTATTTCCACATTATCTTTCCACTGTTTTTGTCCTAGTATTTGAAGTGCAGCTTTTGAGTCTGTGTGTATGATTGCATTTTGAGTGTTTTGTGCAATCACATATGCGAATGCCTGTTGTATGGCAAACAGCTCAGTTTGGGTTGATGATACTAGTCCTCCCAGTCTCCAATATGCCTGTACACTGGTCGTGCAAAGAGCAGCGCCAGCACTTTCATTTTCTGTGTCCACCGATCCGTCTGTGAAGATGTGGGTGGCTCCTGCTACTGCTATGCTACACATTTGCTCTTCTATTATGCGCCTTAGGATTGTCGGATCATAGGCAGCCTTTTTCATTGGGAGACTTTCTATTACTATTTTGAAAGTAGGCTCTTCCCACGGCGCGGAAGGAGTGTAATTTGGATGTGGATGATCACCCTCTCTATCAAGAATCATGTTTTTTAAATGTAGTCTGTTTAGGACTTTTCCCGCTCTTGCAACCCAAGAGTTTCCATTGTTTTGGCTTAGTCCAACCACCAAGGCCTGCCGTACTGGGATTGGATCAGAAGAAATAATTATCTTACTGATAATTTTAGCTGTCCTTTTTGATATTCTTACTTGTAGAGAGGGCAAACCCGTCTCCAGTCTAAGAGTTTCAAGCCTGGTCCACATGGGGGCTCCCAGTGCAGCTCTCATAGCATTGTTTTGGGCAACTTCAAGCTTTTTCCACTGTTGGTGTGATAGATTTGTGAGTGCAGGTGCGGCATAATCGATCACTGATCTGACTGCCTGTACATAGTATGTGCGAAAGACTTGCAGATTGGCTCCTCCAGAAAGGGAGGTTAGCGACCTGAGGATTGCCGTTCGGGCCGCAGTTCGCACTCTCAAGTAAGTGACCTTAGCATTAAAATTCATGTGTGTGTCCAGGATGATTCCTAGATACTGATAGGTGTCGACCCACTCTATTGGTTGACCCTGTACTGTGAGTTGGATGTTGGGCTTCGCTATTTTTATGGGCATGGCCTTTGACTTTGAGGGGTTGTGTTTGATCCCAATCTGTTTTGCCTCTTTACTGATGCAGTCTAAGCATTTGGGTGCAAGGCGCGCCGCATCCCTTCCTTTTATGATGATGACAAAGTCGTCCGCGTAGTTTAGCAGCCTGCAGTGGTGTGGGAGTTTCAACCTCATTATTCTTTCCATTAAACAGTTGAAGAGAAGAGGGCTGAGAATACCTCCTTGCGGTGTACCATTTTCATGTCTTTTGTACTTTTTTTTTTTTTGAGAAATATACAAGAGTTGTTACATTCTTGTACAGCCACTAGTACGCGTAGCGTTTCGGGCAAGTCCTTAATCCTATGGTCCCTGGAATACGATCCCCTGCCGCGAAGAATCGTTTTTTCATCCAAGTACACATTTTACTGTTGCGTTAAACAGAGGCTACAAGGAATTGCGCCCAGTAAATCCTCCCCGGCCAGGATACGAACCCATGACATAGCGCTCGCGGAACGCCAGGCGAGATTGCTAACGGTGCCGTCAGAGACTGTGCCATGAAGTTTTATTCTTGCTTCTCTGTTTATGAGACAGTTTTTGGTCCAGGAGAGCAGGTTGCCTCTGACCTCTTTGTCAATGAAGCAGCAGAGAATAGCTGGGGCGCTAGCCAGTTCAAAGGCTTTTTCGAGGTCCAGGAATATCAGCATTCCTGGTCTGTCATTCAAGTGGGCTAACAGAGTTGTAATACATTCCACTGTGCCAACCCCTCTTCTATAGGCATACATATCATGGTGTAGTTTAGGCATTTTTCACTCCAGTCTGTTGAGTGCCATTCTGTCAGCTGTCTTGGCTGCACAGCTTTGGAGAGAGATGCCTGAAATTAGTTAGCACTTTTGTCTGTTGTTGTTGTTTAAGATTCGCTACTCAGAACAATAAGTTCCAGTAGCACGGGCTATGGTGAGCCCGTAAGTGGAGGCTCTTTGGAGCCATTATCTGTATCAGTAGCTGATACTAGAGAGGTGGCGATGGATGGGAGTCTTCATGATGGTTTTCAGCCTGGAGGGCTGGCTATACCAGTTATGGAGCTGGTGGGGTTAGTGTAGACCTCTAGGTTTTCCGTTTTTTCTTTGCCTGCGACTTTGGCTGAGCAGTGCTGTCATTAGAGTTTGGTGACGTGGCCTCCATGAGGACCTCTTGAACCGTGTAGGTGTCGTATTTGTGATGCGACGGTGGAGCTCCTACTATGATTTCCTCGTCTGAGGAGTCCATAACCTCCGTAGTGGGCGTTTTTGTCTTTCGCCTCGCAGCCATAGGTAGGTTTAGGTGTCGTTGATTGGTGGTTGTAGCTATTTCAGGAGCGTTGGTGGTGCTGTTATCGTTTGTAGACAGCACATCTGCTAGCGCGGCTGCTGAGATAGTGATATCTCCTACCACTATCTCCTGATAGATAGTGGTAGGAGTGTTGGGAGCTGGAGAAGGAATTACCTCTGTTTGTGTCGGCCGGGTCATGGGCGGTTCTGGAGCCGGTGTTGAAGTTGACAACCTGGTCGTCCTGGTGGTAGTCTCCGGAGTGGTAGAGGAGGCAGTGAGATTTACGCTAGTGGCTATGATGGGGGCCAGGCCATTGTCTATGTATAATGCGTTTAGTTCAGTTCTGTCTATGTATAATGCGTTTAGTTCACTGACAAAGCGCTGGTTGTCTGGTCCTGCAAGCCTTTCCGCTAGTTTAAGAAGACCAGGGATAATGCCTGCACGTGATGCAGGGGGCTGTGAAGGAGCCTGTGGGACCTTGGGGACCTTGGGTCCCCAATGAGAAGGCTGTGTCGCCTGCTGGGAGGAGCCACCTGTAGGAGGAGCCTTTTGGACCATATGGGTCAGCTCCTATTTACAACCCCCCATTCCCATTCATATAGATGTCCAATCCACACTTGAAACAATCATGGGACCCCACCTCCACCACGGTATGCGGTAATTGGTTCCACAAATCAACAACCCTGTTACCGAACCAGTATTTACCCAAGTCTTTCCTAAATCTAAACTTATGCAATTTATACCCATTGTTTCGTGTTCTGTCTTGTGTTGATACTTTTAATACCCTATTAATATCCCCTTTGTTATGGCCATTCATCCACTTGTAAACCTCTATCATGTCACCCCTAACTCTTTGCCTTTCCAGTAAACATAAGAACAAAGGCAACTGCAGAAGGCCTATTGGCCCATACGAGGCAGCTCCTATTTATAACCACCCAATCCCACTCATATACTTGTCCAACCCGCGCTTGAAACAATCGAGGGACCCCACCTCCAGCACGATACGCGGTAATTGCTTCCACAAATCAACAATCCTGTTACTGAACCAGTATTTACCCAAGTCTTTCCTAAATCTAAACTTATCCAATTTATACCCATTGTTTCGTGTTCTATCTTGTGTTGATTCTTTTAATACCCTATTAATATCCCCTTTGTTATGTCCATTCACCCACTTGTAAACCTCTATCATGTCACCCCTAACTCTTCGCCTTTCCAGTGAATGCAACTTAAGCTTTGTTAATCTTTCTTCATATGAAAGATTTCTAATTTGGGGAATTAACTTAGTCATCCTACGCTGGACACGTTCAAGTGAATTTATATCCATTCTATAATATGGCGACCAAAACTGAACTGCATAATCTAAATGGGGCCTAACTAGAGCAAGATATAGCTTGAGAACCACACCAGATGTCTTGTTACTAACGCTGCGATTAATAAATCCAAGTGTCCGATTTGCCTTATTACGAACATTCATGTATTGATCCTTTTGTTTTAAATTCTTACTAATCATAACTCCCAGATCCCTTTCGCAATCCGACTTCGCAATCTCAACACCATCTAGCTCGTATCTTGTAACTCTATCATCATTACCTAGCCTCAGAACTTTACATTTATCAGCATTAAACTGCATTTGCCAATCCTTTGACCATTTCAAAACCCTATCTAGATCAACTTGAAGTGATAGTGAGTCCTCCTCCGAATTAATTTCCCTACCGATTTTCGTATCATCGGCAAATTTGCAAATGCTGCTACTCAAACCTGAATCTAAATCATTTATATATATTATAAACAACAGAGGTCCCAGGACAGAGCCCTGAAGCACTCCACTAACAACATTATCCCACTCTGACTTAACCCCATTTATACTCTCTGTTTCCTTTGGAATAGCCATGCCCTAATCCAAGTTAATATAGCACCCCCAATACCATGAGACTCTATTTTTTTAATTAGTCTTTCATGTGGCACTGTATCAAAAGCTTTGCTAAAGTCAAGGTACACAACATCACAATCCTTACCACTATCAACTGCCTCAACTATGCTAGAATAAAAAGATAACAAATTTGTTAAACATGAACGGCCATTTATAAAACCATGTTGCGACTCAATTATTAATTTATGTTTTTCAAGATGCAGAGGATTTTTATTTGTTATTATAGATTCGAGTAACTTTCCCACAATAGACGTTAGGCTAATTGGTCGATAGTTAGATGCAAGTGATCTATCTCCTTTCTTAAAAACTGGTATCACATTAGCAACTTTCCAAAACTCTGGCACTCTGCCTGACTATTGATTTATTAAATATGGTTGACAGTGGGCCACAAAGCTCCTCTTTGCATTCTTTAAGCACCCTGGCAAACACTTCATCCGGCCCTGGGGATTTGTTTGGTTTGAGTTTTACTATTTGTTTAAGAACATCCTCCCTGGTAACTGCTAAACTCGTCAACCTGTCCTCGTCCCCACCCACATAGACTTGTTCGGCTGAAGGCATATTGTTAAGTTCCTCTTTAGTAAATACAGATATAAAATATTTATTAAAAATACTACTCATCTCTTCATCACTATCTGTTATTTGACCTGTCTCAGTTTTTAATGGACCTATCCTTTCCCTAGTCTTAGAACTCGTTGGAATAAGTGGTTTGGCGGCGACGATGCCAAAATTATGAGAAAAGAGAAGACAAAGGACTGATTGAGGCTTCTAGAAGACCTAGACAAACTAAAGGAATGATCGAACAAATGGTTGTTAGACTTTAACCCAAGCAAATGTAATGTACTGAAGATAGGTGTAGAGAGCAGGAGGCAAGTTACAAGGTATTATTTGCGAGATGAAATTCTTCAACAGTCAGAGAGAGAAAGACCTGGGGGTTAATAATACGCCAGACCTGTCCCCTGAAGCCCATATCAAGAGGATAACATCAGCGGCATATGCCAGGTTGGCTAACATAAGAACGGCATTTAGACACTTGTGCAAGGAATCGTTCAGAACTTTGTATACCACCTATGTCAGACCAATCCTGGAGTATGCAGCCCCAGCATGAAGTCCATATCTAGTCAAGCATAAGAATAAACTGGAAAAAGTTCAAAGGTTTGAAACCAGATTAGTACCTGGGCTGAGAAGTATGAGCTACGAGGAGAGACTACGGGAATTTAACCTCACGTCGCTAGAAGACAGAAGTGTTAGGGGGAACATGATCGCCACGTACAAGATTCTCAGAGGAATTGACAGGGTAGATAAAGACATGCTATTTAACACAAGGGGCACACGCACTAGGGGACACAGGTGGAAATTGAGTGCCCAAATGAGCCACAGAGATATTAGAAATATTTTTTTAGTGTCAGAGTGGTTGACAAATGGAATGCATTAGGCAGTGATGAAGTGGAGGCTGACTCCATACACAGTTTCAAGAGTAGATATGATAGAGCCCAGTAGGCTCAGGAACCTGTACACCTGTTGATTGACGGTTGAGAGGCGGGACCAAAGATCCAGTGCTCAACCCCCGCAAGCACAAATAGGTGAGTACACACACACACACACTCACACACATGGGAGTTAGTGGAAGAAGAAGACCTGGACAAGCTGCAGGAATGGTCGAACAAATGGTTGTTAGAGTTTAAATCAAGCAAATGTAATGTAATGATGATAGGGGTAGGAAGCAGGAGATCAGATGCAAGGTATCATTTGGGAGATGAAATACTTCAAGAGTCAGAGAGAGAGAAAATCCAGGGGGTTGATATCACGCCAGACCTGTCCCCTGAAGCTCATATAAGAACATAAGAACAAAGGCAAATGCAGAAGACCTATTGGCCCATACATACATGTCCCATACAAGGCAGCTCCTATTTATAACCACCCAATCCCACTCATATACTTGTCCAACCCGCGCTTGAAACAATCGAGGGACCCCACCTCCAGCACGTTACGCGGTAATAAGAACATACGAACAAAGACAACTGCAGAAGGCCTGTTGATGCAGCTCCTATTTATAACCACCCAATCCCACTCATATACATGTCCAACCCATGCTTGAAACAATCGAGGGACCCCACCTCCACAATGTTACGCGGCAATTGGTTCCACAAATCAACAACCCTGTTACTGAACCAGTATTTACCCAAGTCTTTCCTAAATCTAAACTTATCCAATTTATACCCCATTCTTTCGTGTTCTGTCTTGTGTTGATACTTTTAATACCCTATTAATATCCCCTTTGTTATGTCCATTCACCCACTTGTAAACCTCTATCATGTCACCCCTAACTCTTCGCCTTTCCAGTGAATGCAACTTAAGCTTTGTTAATCTTTCTTCATATGAAAGATTTCTAATTTGGGGAATTAACTTAGTCAGCCTACGCTGGACACGTTCAAGTGAATTTATATCCATTCTATAATATGGCGACCAAAACTGAACTGCATAATCTTAATGGGGCCTAACTAGAGCAAGATATAGCTTGAGAACCACACCAGGTGTCTTGTTACTAACGCTACGATTAATAAATCCAAGTGTCCGATTTGCCTTATTACGAACATTTATGCATTGATCCTTTTGTTTTAAATTCTTACTAATCATAACTCCCAGATCCCTTTCGCAATTCGACTTCGCAATCTCAACACCATCTAGCTCGTATCTTGTAACCCTATTATCATTACCTAACCTCAGAACTTTACATTTATCAGCATTAAACTGCATCTGCCAATCCTTCGACCATTTCAAAACCCTATCTAGATCAACTTGAAGTGATAGTGAGTCCTCTTCCGAATTAATTTCCTTACCGATTTTCGTATCATCGGCAAATTGGCAAATGTTGCTACTCAATGCATAAATGTTCGTAATAAGGCAAATCGGACACTTGGATTTATTAATCGCAGCGTTAGTAACAAGACACCTGGTGTGGTTCTCAAGCTATATCTTGCTCTAGTTAGGCCCCATTTAGATTATGCAGTTCAGTTTTGGTCGCCATATTATAGAATGGATATAAATTCACTTGAACGTGTCCAGCGTAGGATGACTAAGTTAATTCCCCAAATTAGAAATCTTGCATATGAAGAAAGATTAACAAAGCTTAAGTTGCATTCACTGGAAAGGCGAAGAGTTAGGGGCGACATGATAGAGGTTTACAAGTGGGTGAATGGACATAACAAAGGGGATATTAATAGGGTATTAAAAGTATCAACACAGGACAGAACACGAAACAATGGGTATAAATTGGATAAGTTTAGATTTAGGAAAGACTTGGGTAAATACTGGTTCAGTAACAGGGTTGTTGATTTGTGGAACCAATTGCCGCGTAACGTGGTGGAGGTGGGGTCCCTCGATTGTTTCAAACGCGGGTTGGACAAGTATATGAGTGGGATTGGGTGGTTATAGAATAGGAGCTGCCTCGTATGGGCCAATAGGCCTTCTGCAGTTACCTTTGTTCTTATGTTCTTAAACCTGAATCTAAATAATTTATATATATTATAAACAACAGAGGGCCCAGGACATAGCCCTGAGGCACCCCACTTACAACATTTTCCCACTCTGACTTGACTCGATAAGGAAAGCAAAAAGAAACTATGAAGTTCGCATAGCAGGGCAAGCAAAGACAAATCCTAAAGGTTTTTTTCAGTTATATCGTACTAACACTAGGGAAAGGATAGGTCCATTAAAAACTGAGACAGGTCAAATAACAGATAATGATGAAGAGATGAGTAGTATTTTTAATAAATATTTTGTATCTGTATTTACTAAAGAGGAACTTAACAATATGCCTTCAGCCGAACAAGTCTATGTGGGTGGGGACGAGGACAGGTTGGCGAATTTAGCAGTTACCAGGGAGGATGTTCTTAAACAAATAGTAAAACTCAAACTAAACAAATCCCCAGGGCCGGATGAAGTGTTTGCCAGGGTGCTTAAAGAATGCAAAGAGGAGCTTTGCGACCCACTGTCAACCATATTTAATAAATCAATAGAGTCAGGCAGAGTGCCAGAGTTTTGGAAAGTTGCTAATGTGATACCAGTTTTTAAGAAAGGAGATAGATCACTTGCGTCTAACTATCGACAAATTAGCCTAACGTCTATTGTGGGAAAGTTACTCGAATCTATAATAGCAAATAAAATTCGTCTTCATCTTGAAAAAAATAAATTAATAATTGAGTCGCAACATGGTTTTATAAATGGCCATTCATGTTTAACAAATTTGTTATCTTTTTATTCTAGCATAGTTGAGGCAGTTGATAGTGGTAGGGATTGTGATGTTGTGTACCTTCACTTTAGCAAAGCTTTTGATACAGTGCCACATGAAAGACTGATTAAGAAGATAGAGTCTTATGGTGCTATATTAAGCTGGATTAGGGCATGGCTATACCAAAGGAAACAGAGAGTTAGTATAAATGGGGTTAAGTCAGAGTGGGATAATGTTGTTAGTGGAGTACTTCAGGGCTCTGTCCTGGGACCTCTGTTGTTTATAATATATATAAATGATTTAGATTCAGGTTTGAGTAGCAACATTTGCAAATTTGCCGATGATACGAAAATCGGTAGGGAAATTAATTCGGAGGAGGACTCACTATCACTTCAAAATGATCTAGATAGGGTTTTGAAATGGTCAAAGGATTGGCAGATGCAGTTTAATGCTGATAAATGTAAAGTTCTGAGGTTAGGTAATGATGATAGAGTTACAAGATACGAGCTAGATGGTGTTGAGATTGCGAAGTCGGATTGCGAAAGGGATCTGGGAGTTATGATTAGTAAGAATTTAAAACAAAAGGATCAATGCATAAATGTTTGTAATAAGGCAAATCGGACACTTGGATTTATTAATCGCAGCGTTAATAACAAGACACCTGGTGTGGTTCTCAAGCTATATCTTGCTCTAGTTAGGCCCCATTTAGATTATGCAGTTCAGTTTTGGTCGCCATATTATAGAATGGATATAAATTCACTTGAACGTGTCCAGCGTAGGATGACTAAGTTAATTCCCCAAATTAGAAATCTTTCATATGAAGAAAGATTAGCAAAGCTTAAGTTGCATTCACTGGAAAGGCGAAGAGTTAGGGGTGACATGATAGAGGTTTACAAGTGGATGAATGGACATAACAGGGATGCTATTAATAGGGTATTAAAAGTATCAACACAAGACAGAACACGAAACAATGGGTATAAATTGGATAAGTTTAGATTTAGGAAAGACTTGGGTAAATACTGTTTCAGTAACAGGGTTGTTGATTTGTGGAACCAATTGCCGCGTAACGTTGTGGAGGTGGTGTCCCTCGATTGTTTCAAGCGCGGGTTGGACAAGTATATGAGTGGGATTGGGTGGTTATAGAATAGGAGCTGCCTCGTATGGGCCAATAGGCCTTCTGCAGTTACCTTTGTTCTTATGTTCTTCTTATGTTACTAGGTACGACATTTATATATATATATATATATATATATATATATATATATATATATATATATATATATATATATATATATATATATATATATATATATATATATATATATAAATATATATAGATGTATAGATGGTGTAGTGGGTTAAAGCGTACTAGTTATGGCAGCTACTGGAAGCTAGTTGTGCTTTCTGGGTTCGAGTCTGACTGGTGGGTGTTGTCCAAAGATTGTTAATCTTCACTTGTGGTTTAAGCAAGTATAGGCTTATAGCATGTTGTTAGTGGAGTACTTCAGGGCTCTGTCCTGGGACCTCTGTTGTTTATAATATATATAAATGATTTAGATTCAGGTTTGAGTAGCAACATTTGCAAATTTGCCGATGATACGAAAATCGGTAGGGAAATTAATTCGGAGGAGGACTCACTATCACTTCAAAATGATCATGGACACGAGTTCTCTCACATTAACAGTGGCTTGACGAAAAACGCAGACTAACCTCACACTTATCTGGTGCCCTCGGGAAGTGTAGATATTTGAGATGTATATATATCTCGAAGTCTCTACTTCTTTTGTAGGGTCTGATGGTGTAGTGGGTTAAAGCGTACTAGTTATGGCAGCTACTGGAAGGTAGTTGTGCTTTCTGGGTTCGAGTCTCACTGGTGGGTGTTGTCCAAAGATTGTTAATCTTCACTTGTGGTTTAAGCAAGTATAGGCTTATAGCATGGACACGAGTTCTCTCACATTGACAGTGGCTTGACGAAAAACGCAGACTAACCTCACACTTATCTGGTGCCCTCGAGAAGTGTAGATATTTGAGATGTATATATATCTCGAAGTCTCTACTTCTTTTGTAGGGTCTGATGGTGTAGTGGGTTAAAGCGTACTAGTTATGGCAGCTACTGGAAGGTAGTTGTGCTTTCTGGGTTAGAGTCTCACTGGTGGGTGTTGTCCAAAGGTTGTTAATCTTCACTTGTGGTTTAAGCAAGTATAGGCATATATATATATATATATATATATATATATATATATATATGCAAACAAGCCTGAATGGTCCCCAGGACTATATACAACTGAAAACTCACACCCCAGAAGTGACTCGAACCCATACTCCCACAACTGGTATGTACAGGGACGCCTTAATCCGCTTGACCATCACGACCGGACATAAGGAAGTGATAGCCGAGGCTATTTGAACCACTTCCCCGCCGGCACTCGGATGGTAATCTTGGGCATAGCATTTTATCAAATCACCTCATTCTTTGGGGCACACGTGAGGAACACAAATGCAAACAAGCCTGAATGGTCCCCAGGACTATATACAACTGAAAACTCACACCCCAGAAGTGACTCGAACCCATACTCCCACAACTGGTATGTACAGGGACGCCTTAATCCGCTTGACCATCACGACCGGACATAAGGAAGTGATAGCCGAGGCTATTTGAACCACTTCCCCGCCGGCACTCGGATGGTAATCTTGGGCATAGCATTTTATCAAATCACCTCATTCTTTGGGGCACACGTGAGGAACACAAATGCAAACAAGCCTGAATGGTCCCCAGGACTATATACAACTGAAAACTCACACCCCAGAAGTGACTCGAACCCATACTCCCACAACTGGTATGTACAGGGACGCCTTAATCCGCTTGACCATCACGACCGGACATAAGGAAGTGATAGCCGAGGCTATTTGAACCACTTCCCCGCCGGCACTCGGATGGTAATCTTGGGCATAGCATTTTATCAAATCACCTCATTCTTTGGGGCACACGTGAGGAACACAAATGCAAACAAGCCTGAATGGTCCCCAGGACTATATACAACTGAAAACTCACACCCCAGAAGTGACTCGAACCCATACTCCCACAACTGGTATGTACAGGGACGCCTTAATCCGCTTGACCATCACGACCGGACATAAGGAAGTGATAGCCGAGGCTATTTGAACCACTTCCCCGCCGGCACTCGGATGGTAATCTTGGGCATAGCATTTTATCAAATCACCTCATTCTTTGGGGCACACGTGAGGAACACAAATGCAAACAAGCCTGAATGGTCCCCAGGACTATATACAACTGAAAACTCACACCCCAGAAGTGACTCGAACCCATACTCCCACAACTGGTATGTACAGGGACGCCTTAATCCGCTTGACCATCACGACCGGACATAAGGAAGTGATAGCCGAGGCTATTTGAACCACTTCCCCGCCGGCACTCGGATGGTAATCTTGGGCATAGCATTTTATCAAATCACCTCATTCTTTGGGGCACACGTGAGGAACACAAATGCAAACAAGCCTGAATGGTCCCCAGGACTATATACAACTGAAAACTCACACCCCAGAAGTGACTCGAACCCATACTCCCACAACTGGTATGTACAGGGACGCCTTAATCCGCTTGACCATCACGACCGGACATAAGGAAGTGATAGCCGAGGCTATTTGAACCACTTCCCCGCCGGCACTCGGATGGTAATCTTGGGCATAGCATTTTATCAAATCACCTCATTCTTTGGGGCACACGTGAGGAACACAAATGCAAACAAGCCTGAATGGTCCCCAGGACTATATACAACTGAAAACTCACACCCCAGAAGTGACTCGAACCCATACTCCCACAACTGGTATGTACAGGGACGCCTTAATCCGCTTGACCATCACGACCGGACATAAGGAAGTGATAGCCGAGGCTATTTGAACCACTTCCCCGCCGGCACTCGGATGGTAATCTTGGGCATAGCATTTTATCAAATCACCTCATTCTTTGGGGCACACGTGAGGAACACAAATGCAAACAAGCCTGAATGGTCCCCAGGACTATATACAACTGAAAACTCACACCCCAGAAGTGACTCGAACCCATACTCCCACAACTGGTATGTACAGGGACGCCTTAATCCGCTTGACCATCACGACCGGACATAAGGAAGTGATAGCCGAGGCTATTTGAACCACTTCCCCGCCGGCACTCGGATGGTAATCTTGGGCATAGCATTTTATCAAATCACCTCATTCTTTGGGGCACACGTGAGGAACACAAATGCAAACAAGCCTGAATGGTCCCCAGGACTATATACAACTGAAAACTCACACCCCAGAAGTGACTCGAACCCATACTCCCACAACTGGTATGTACAGGGACGCCTTAATCCGCTTGACCATCACGACCGGACATAAGGAAGTGATAGCCGAGGCTATTTGAACCACTTCCCCGCCGGCACTCGGATGGTAATCTTGGGCATAGCATTTTATCAAATCACCTCATTCTTTGGGGCACACGTGAGGAACACAAATGCAAACAAGCCTGAATGGTCCCCAGGACTATATACAACTGAAAACTCACACCCCAGAAGTGACTCGAACCCATACTCCCACAACTGGTATGTACAGGGACGCCTTAATCCGCTTGACCATCACGACCGGACATAAGGAAGTGATAGCCGAGGCTATTTGAACCACTTCCCCGCCGGCACTCGGATGGTAATCTTGGGCATAGCATTTTATCAAATCACCTCATTCTTTGGGGCACACGTGAGGAACACAAATGCAAACAAGCCTGAATGGTCCCCAGGACTATATACAACTGAAAACTCACACCCCAGAAGTGACTCGAACCCATACTCCCACAACTGGTATGTACAGGGACGCCTTAATCCGCTTGACCATCACGACCGGACATAAGGAAGTGATAGCCGAGGCTATTTGAACCACTTCCCCGCCGGCACTCGGATGGTAATCTTGGGCATAGCATTTTATCAAATCACCTCATTCTTTGGGGCACACGTGAGGAACACAAATGCAAACAAGCCTGAATGGTCCCCAGGACTATATACAACTGAAAACTCACACCCCAGAAGTGACTCGAACCCATACTCCCACAACTGGTATGTACAGGGACGCCTTAATCCGCTTGACCATCACGACCGGACATAAGGAAGTGATAGCCGAGGCTATTTGAACCACTTCCCCGCCGGCACTCGGATGGTAATCTTGGGCATAGCATTTTATCAAATCACCTCATTCTTTGGGGCACACGTGAGGAACACAAATGCAAACAAGCCTGAATGGTCCCCAGGACTATATACAACTGAAAACTCACACCCCAGAAGTGACTCGAACCCATACTCCCACAACTGGTATGTACAGGGACGCCTTAATCCGCTTGACCATCACGACCGGACATAAGGAAGTGATAGCCGAGGCTATTTGAACCACTTCCCCGCCGGCACTCGGATGGTAATCTTGGGCATAGCATTTTATCAAATCACCTCATTCTTTGGGGCACACGTGAGGAACACAAATGCAAACAAGCCTGAATGGTCCCCAGGACTATATACAACTGAAAACTCACACCCCAGAAGTGACTCGAACCCATACTCCCACAACTGGTATGTACAGGGACGCCTTAATCCGCTTGACCATCACGACCGGACATAAGGAAGTGATAGCCGAGGCTATTTGAACCACTTCCCCGCCGGCACTCGGATGGTAATCTTGGGCATAGCATTTTATCAAATCACCTCATTCTTTGGGGCACACGTGAGGAACACAAATGCAAACAAGCCTGAATGGTCCCCAGGACTATATACAACTGAAAACTCACACCCCAGAAGTGACTCGAACCCATACTCCCACAACTGGTATGTACAGGGACGCCTTAATCCGCTTGACCATCACGACCGGACATAAGGAAGTGATAGCCGAGGCTATTTGAACCACTTCCCCGCCGGCACTCGGATGGTAATCTTGGGCATAGCATTTTATCAAATCACCTCATTCTTTGGGGCACACGTGAGGAACACAAATGCAAACAAGCCTGAATGGTCCCCAGGACTATATACAACTGAAAACTCACACCCCAGAAGTGACTCGAACCCATACTCCCACAACTGGTATGTACAGGGACGCCTTAATCCGCTTGACCATCACGACCGGACATAAGGAAGTGATAGCCGAGGCTATTTGAACCACTTCCCCGCCGGCACTCGGATGGTAATCTTGGGCATAGCATTTTATCAAATCACCTCATTCTTTGGGGCACACGTGAGGAACACAAATAGTGAGTGCCGGCGGGGAAGTGGTTCAAATAGCCTCGGCTATCACTTCCTTATGTCCGGTCGTGATGGTCAAGCGGATTAAGGCGTCCCTGTACATACCAGTTGTGGGAGTATGGGTTCGAGTCACTTCTGGGGTGTGAGTTTTCAGTTGTATATAGTCCTGGGGACCATTCAGGCTTGTTTGCATTTGTGTTCCTCACGTGTGCCCCAAAGAATGAGGTGATTTGATAAAATGCTATGCCCAAGATTACCATCCGAGTGCCGGCGGGGAAGTGGTTCAAATAGCCTCGGCTATCACTTCCTTATGTCCGGTCGTGATGGTCAAGCGGATTAAGGCGTCCCTGTACATACCAGTTGTGGGAGTATGGGTTCGAGTCACTTCTGGGGTGTGAGTTTTCAGTTGTATATAGTCCTGGGGACCATTCAGGCTTGTTTGCATTTGTGTTCCTCACGTGTGCCCCAAAGAATGAGGTGATTTGATAAAATGCTATGCCCAAGATTACCATCCGAGTGCCGGCGGGGAAGTGGTTCAAATAGCCTCGGCTATCACTTCCTTATGTCCGGTCGTGATGGTCAAGCGGATTAAGGCGTCCCTGTACATACCAGTTGTGGGAGTATGGGTTCGAGTCACTTCTGGGGTGTGAGTTTTCAGTTGTATATAGTCCTGGGGACCATTCAGGCTTGTTTGCATTTGTGTTCCTCACGTGTGCCCCAAAGAATGAGGTGATTTGATAAAATGCTATGCCCAAGATTACCATCCGAGTGCCGGCGGGGAAGTGGTTCAAATAGCCTCGGCTATCACTTCCTTATGTCCGGTCGTGATGGTCAAGCGGATTAAGGCGTCCCTGTACATACCAGTTGTGGGAGTATGGGTTCGAGTCACTTCTGGGGTGTGAGTTTTCAGTTGTATATAGTCCTGGGGACCATTCAGGCTTGTTTGCATTTGTGTTCCTCACGTGTGCCCCAAAGAATGAGGTGATTTGATAAAATGCTATGCCCAAGATTACCATCCGAGTGCCGGCGGGGAAGTGGTTCAAATAGCCTCGGCTATCACTTCCTTATGTCCGGTCGTGATGGTCAAGCGGATTAAGGCGTCCCTGTACATACCAGTTGTGGGAGTATGGGTTCGAGTCACTTCTGGGGTGTGAGTTTTCAGTTGTATATAGTCCTGGGGACCATTCAGGCTTGTTTGCATTTGTGTTCCTCACGTGTGCCCCAAAGAATGAGGTGATTTGATAAAATGCTATGCCCAAGATTACCATCCGAGTGCCGGCGGGGAAGTGGTTCAAATAGCCTCGGCTATCACTTCCTTATGTCCGGTCGTGATGGTCAAGCGGATTAAGGCGTCCCTGTACATACTAGTTGTGGGAGTATGGGTTCGAGTCACTTCTGGGGTGTGAGTTTTCAGTTGTATATAGTCCTGGGGACCATTCAGGCTTGTTTGCATTTGTGTTCCTCACGTGTGCCCCAAAGAATGAGGTGATTTGATAAAATGCTATGCCCAAGATTACCATCCGAGTGCCGGCGGGGAAGTGGTTCAAATAGCCTCGGCTATCACTTCCTTATGTCCGGTCGTGATGGTCAAGCGGATTAAGGCGTCCCTGTACATACCAGTTGTGGGAGTATGGGTTCGAGTCACTTCTGGGGTGTGAGTTTTCAGTTGTATATAGTCCTGGGGACCATTCAGGCTTGTTCGCATTTGTGTTCCTCACGTGTGCCCCAAAGAATGAGGTGATTTGATAAAATGCTATGCCCAAGATTACCATCCGAGTGCCGGCAGGGAAGTGGTTCAAATAGCCTCGGCTATCACTTCCTTATGTCCGGTCGTGATGGTCAAGCGGATTAAGGCGTCCCTGTACATACCAGTTGTGGGAGTATGGGTTCGAGTCACTTCTGGGGTGTGAGTTTTCAGTTATATATATATATATATATATATATATATATATATATATATATATATGTCGTACCTAGTAGCCATAACGCACTTCTCAGCCTACTATGCAAGGCCCGATTTGCCTAATAAGCCAAGTTTTCCTGAATTTATATATTTTCTCTAATTTTTTTCTTATGAAATGATACAGCTACCCATTTCATTATGTATGAGGTCAATTTTTTGTTACTGGAGTTAAAATTAACGTAGATATATGACCGAACCTAACCAACCCTACCTAACCTAACCTAACCTATCAATATAGTTTAGGTTAGGTTAGGTAGCCAAAAAAGTTAGGTTAGGTTAGGTTAGGTAGTCGAAAAACAATTAATTCATGAAAACTTGGCTTATTAGGCAAATCGGGACTTGCACAGTAGGCTGAGAAGTGCGTTCTGGCTACTAGGTACGACATATATATATATATATATATATATATATATATATATATATATATATATATATATATATATATATATATATATATATATATATATATATATATATATATCTCTGACCAAACTAAGTTCCAAAGGGTAACGAAGGACACTACAGCCGAATTAAAAGCAAAGGTCAACAAACTGATCGAAACTGTGAACGCCAAGAAATCCGGACTCCACCTGCCAAAGATCATTGGGGAATATAAACCTGGATATGCGTATGGAAATGTCAAGACGCACAAGCCTGGAAACCCACTTCGGCCAATCATTAGCCAGATACCCACACCCACGTACAGATTGGCGAAGCGACTCAACGGCCTGCTGACTCCTTATGTTCCTTGCGCCTTCAGCCTGAAGTCTCCAAAGGAATTTGTGGACTTACTGCGGGGCACACGGGCCACAGGGATAAGAGCCTCGTTGGACGTAGAATCGCTGTTTACAAACGTACCTGTGGACGAGACAATCGGAATGATAGCCGACAGAGTGTATCGTGATCCAGCCTGTACTCCTCTTGACATGCCAGAAAGTATTCTGAGGAAACTACTCCAAGCTTGTACTAAAGAGGCACCCTTCTTGAGCCCGGATGGGCACATGTATAAGCAAGTAGATGGGGTCGCTATGGGTTCTCCCCTAGGTGTCCTGTTTGCAAACTTCTACATGGGTACTATCGAGCAAAAAGTCTTAGTCGACATGAACTTGAAACCGGCCATATACTGCAGGTATGTTGACGACATTTTTACACAGGTACCTGATGTCAGACATCTGCAGGAGCTGAAGGAGGCATTTGAGCAGAGTTCCGTGCTGCGTTTCACTTACGAGACGGAAAAGGATGGGAAGCTGCCTTTTCTAGATGTAACAGTCATGGAAAAGGGCGGAGGTTTCCACACTGCAGTCTACACAAAGGAAACAAACATAGGAATGTGCCTAAATGCCAACAGCGACTGCCCTGACAGGTACAAGAGGAGTGTTGTTAACGCATACGTCGACCGTGCTCTCAGCCACAGCTCAGAATGGAAGCAAGTCGACGAAGAACTCTGTAGGGTAAGGCAGGTTCTAGTCAATAACGGCTTCTCCAATGGTTTCATCGAAGACATCATAAGAAGGAAAGTGAAAAGCCATGCAACCTCCGAAGAGACAACTAACACAACACCTATACCCCCTATTAGACTATTTTACAGGAACTTCTTTTCCACAGCTCATAAAACAGAGGAAAGGGTCCTGAAAGATATTGTTAATAGAAACGTTATCCCTACAGACAAAAATCAGAGGATACAACTGACGATTTACTATAAAACCAGAAAAACGGCCAGCCTACTCATGAGAAACTCTCCAGACACGAAACAGAACGCTTTAAAAGAGACTAACGTCGTCTATGCCTTCAAATGCCCACTTGGGGACTGTAAGCTCCAAAAAACCCAGTATATAGGCAAGACAACAACATCTCTTTCTAGGCGTTTAACGATGCATAAACAACAGGGCTCCATTAAGGAACATATAATCTCTTCCCATAACCAAACCATCGCCAGAGAAATCCTAGTAAACAACACAGAAATCATCGATAGATACAGCGATAGCAGGCGGCTCGACGTTTGCGAGGCACTACACATCAAGAAGTCAACACCAGCAATCAACAGCCAATTATTGCACAACTATATTCTACCCACCTCAAGACTCCGCTCCAATATAGAAGCATCAAGAAATATGGACCAATAGGCTTTCTACAAACACTTCTATTCAATATCCATTGTTTCGTGTTCTGTCTTGTGTTGATACTTTTAATACCCTATTAATATCCTCTAATGCCACATCATCCTTCCCACCTTACTCAAATGTAATGCCACATCACCCTTCCCACCGCACTCAAATGTAGATATAAAATCAGGGAAATGCAAGTTCTAATCAGTTGTGTATTTGTGAAGTCTTTGAAAATGTAATAAGTTTTACGAAACGCGCCCGTGTCGCGTCAGACTAGAAATAAAAATGAATTTTGGAGAAGTGATTTTTGATTTACCTCCAACAGTGAAGCATAATGTACGAAAGATTGAGAAAATTCGTGTTAGAATTATTAATCTTACTTTTTCGGTCATATTTAATAAAATATATATATATATATATATATATATATATATATATATATATATATATATATATATATATATATATATATATGTCGTACCTAGTAGCCAGAACTCACTTCTCAGCCTACTATTCAAGGCCCGATTTGCCTAATAATCCAAGTTTACCTGAATTAATATATTTACTATAATTTTTTTCTTATGAAATGATAAAGCAACCCTTTTCTCTATGTATGAGGTCAATTTTTTTTTATTGGAGTTAAAATTAACGTAGATATATGACCGAACCTAACCAACCCTACCTAACCTAACCTAACCTATATTTATAGGTAACGTTAGGTTAGGTAGCCAAAAAAAGCTAGGTTAGGTTAGGTTAGGTAGGTTAGGTAGACGAAAAAACATTAATTCATGAAAACTTGGCTTATTAGGCAAATCGGGCCTTAAATAGTAGGCTGAGAAGTGCGTTCTGGCTATTAGGTACGACATATATATATATATATATATATATATATATATATATATATATATATATATATATATATATATATATATATATATATATATATATATATATATATATATATGTCGTACCTAGTAGCCAGAACGCACTTCTCAGCCTACTATGCAAGGCCTGATTTGCCTAATAAGCCAAGTTTTCATGAATTAATATATTTTCTCTAATTTTTTTCTTATGAAATGATAAAGCTACCCATTTCATTATGTATGAGGTCAATTTTTTTTATTGGAGTTAAAAATAACGTAGATATATGACCGAACCTAACCAACCCTACCTAACCTAACCTAACCTATCTTTATGGGTTAGGTTAGGTTAGGTAGCCGAAAAAGCTAGGTTAGGTTAGGTTAGGTAGGTTAGGTGGTCGAAAAACAATTAATTCATGAAAACTTGGCTTATTAGGCAAATCGGGCCTTGAATAGTAGGCATAGAAGTGAGTTCTGGCTATTAGGTACGACATATATATATATATATATATATATATATATATTTATATATTAGTATATTTTGGTAGCAGTCTTTCCTGTAGACATATTTTATTAAATATGACCGAAAAAGTAAGATTAATAATTCTAACACGAATTTTCTCAATCTTTCGTACATTATGCTTCACTGTTGGAGGTAAATCAAAAATCACTTCTCCAAAATTCATTTTTATTTCTAGTCTGACGCGACACGGGCGCGTTTCGTAAAACTTATTACATTTTCAAAGACTTCACAAATACACAACTGATTAGAACTTGCGTTTCCCTGATTTTATATCTACATTTGAGTGAGGTGGGAAGGGTGATGTGGCATTACATTTGAGTAAGGTGGGAAGGATGATGTGGCATTAGAGGATATTAATAGGGTATTAAAAGTATCAACACAAGACAGAACACGAAACAATGGATATTGAATAGAAGTGTTTGTAGAAAGCCTATTGGTCCATATTTCTTGATGCTTCTATATTGGAGCGGAGTCTTGAGGTGGGTAGAATATAGTTGTGCAATAATTGGCTGTTGATTGCTGGTGTTGACTTCTTGATGTGTAGTGCCTCGCAAACGTCGAGCCGCCTGCTATCGCTGTATCTATCGATGATTTCTGTGTTGTTTACTAGGATTTCTCTGGCGATGGTTTGGTTATGGGAAGAGATTATATGTTCCTTAATGGAGCCCTGTTGTTTATGCATCGTTAAACGCCTAGAAAGAGATGTTGTTGTCTTGCCTATATACTGGGTTTTTTGGAGCTTACAGTCCCCAAGTGGGCATTTGAAGGCATAGACGACGTTAGTCTCTTTTAAAGCGTTCTGTTTCGTGTCTGGAGAGTTTCTCATGAGTAGGCTGGCCGTTTTTCTGGTTTTATAGTAAATCGTCAGTTGTATCCTCTGATTTTTGTCTGTAGGGATAACGTTTCTATTAACAATATCTTTCAGGACCCTTTCCTCTGTTTTATGAGCTGTGGAAAAGAAGTTCCTGTAAAATAGTCTAATAGGGGGTATAGGTGTTGTGTTAGTTGTCTCTTCGGAGGTTGCATGGCTTTTCACTTTCCTTCTTATGATGTCTTCGATGAAACCATTGGAGAAGCCGTTATTGACTAGAACCTGCCTTACCCTACAGAGTTCTTCGTCGACTTGCTTCCATTCTGAGCTGTGGCTGAGAGCACGGTCGACGTATGCGTTAACAACACTCCTCTTGTACCTGTCGGGGCAGTCGCTGTTGGCATTTAGGCACATTCCTATGTTTGTTTCCTTTGTGTAGACTGCAGTGTGGAAACCTCCGCCCTTTTCCATGACTGTTACATCTAGAAAAGGCAGCTTCCCATCCTTTTCCGTCTCGTAAGTGAAACGCAGCACGGAACTCTGCTCAAATGCCTCCTTCAGCTCCTGCAGATGTCTGACATCAGGTACCTGTGTAAAAATGTCGTCAACATACCTGCAGTATATGGCCGGTTTCAAGTTCATGTCGACTAAGACTTTTTGCTCGATGGTACCCATGTAGAAGTTTGCAAACAGGACACCTAGGGGAGAACCCATAGCGACCCCATCTACTTGCTTATACATGTGCCCATCCGGGCTCAAGAAGGGTGCCTCTTTAGTACAAGCTTGGAGTAGTTTCCTCAGAATACTTTCTGGCATGTCAAGAGGAGTACAGGCTGGATCACGATACACTCTGTCGGCTATCATTCCGATTGTCTCGTCCACAGGTACGTTGGTAAACAGCGATTCTACGTCCAACGAGGCTCTTATCCCTGTGGCCCGTGCGCCCCGCAGTAAGTCCACAAATTCCTTTGGAGACTTCAGGCTGAAGGCGCAAGGAACATAAGGAGTCAGCAGGCCGTTGAGTCGCTTCGCCAATCTGTACGTGGGTGTGGGTATCTGGCTAATGATTGGCCGAAGTGATCAACAGCCAATTATTGCACAACTATATTCCAGCAATCAACAGCCAATTATTGCACAACTATATTCTGCAATCAACAGCCAATTATTGCACAACTATATTCTACCCACCTCAAGACTCCGCTCCAATATAGAAGCATCAAGAAATATGGACCAATAGGCTTTCTACAAACACTTCTATTCAATATCCATTGTTTCGTGTTCTGTCTTGTGTTGATACTTTTAATACCCTATTAATATCCTCTAATGCCACATCATCCTTCCCACCTTACTCAAATGTAATGCCACATCACCCTTCCCACCTCACTCAAATGTAGATATAAAATCAGGGAAACGCAAGTTCTAATCAGTTGTGTATTTGTGAAGTCTTTGAAAATGTAATAAGTTTTACGAAACGCGCCCGTGTCGCGTCAGACTAGAAATAAAAATGAATTTTGGAGAAGTGATTTTTGATTTACCTCCAACAGTGAAGCATAATGTACGAAAGATTGAGAAAATTCGTGTTAGAATTATTAATCTTACTTTTTCGGTCATATTTAATAAAATATATATATATATATATATATATATATATATATATATATATATATATATATATATATATATATATATATATATATATATATATATATATATATATATATATATTATTAAATATGACCGAAAAAGTAAGATTAATAATTCTAACACGAATTTTCTCAATCTTTCGTACATTACGCTTCACTGTTGGAGGTAAATCAAAAATCACTTCTCCAAAATTCATTTTTATTTCTAGTCTGACGCGACACGGGCGCGTTTCGTAAAACTTATTACATTTTCAAAGACTTCACAAATACACAACTGATTAGAACTTACGTCTCTCTGATATTATATCTACATTTGAGTGAGGTGGGAAGGGTGATGTGGCATTAACACAAGACAGAACAGGAGGGGATATTAATAGGGTATTAAAAGTATCAACACAAGACAGAACAGAAACAATGGGTATTGAATAGAAGTGTTTGTAGAAAGCCTATTGGTCCATATTTCTTGATGCTTCTATATTGGAGCGGAGTCTTGAGGTGGGTAGAATATAGTTGTGCAATAATTGGCTGTTGATTGCTGGTGTTGACTTCTTGATGTGTAGTGCCTCGCAAACGTCAAGCCGCCTGCTATCGCTGTATCTATCGATGATTTCTGTGTTGTTTACTAGGATTTCTCTGACGATGGTTTGGTTATGGGAAGAGATTATATGTTCCTTAATGGAGCCCTGTTGCTTATGCATCGTTAAACGCCTAGAAAGAGATGTTGTTGTCTTGCCTATATACTGGGTTTTTTGGAGCTTACAGTCCCCAAGTGGGCATTTGAAGGCATAGACGACGTTAGTCTCTTTTAAAGCGTTCTGTTTTGTGTCTGGAGAGTTTCTCATGAGTAGGCTGGCCGTTTTTCTGGTTTTATAGTAAATCGTCAGTTGTATCCTCTGATTTTTGTCTGTAGGGATAACGTTTCTATTAACAATATCTTTCAGGACCCTTTCCTCCGTTTTATGAGCTGTGGAAAAGAAGTTCCTGTAAAATAGTCTAATAGGGGGTATAGGTGTTGTGTTAGTTGTCTCTTCAGAGGTTGCATGGCTTTTCACTTTCCTTCTTATGATGTCTTCGATGAAACCATTGGAGAAGCCGTTATTGACTAGGACCTGCCTTACCCTACAGAGTTCTTCGTCGACTTGCTTCCATTCTGAGCTGTGGCTGAGAGCACGGTCGACGTATGCGTTAACAACACTCCTCTTGTACCTGTCGGGGCAGTCGCTGTTGGCATTTAGGCACATTCCTATGTTTGTTTCCTTAGTGTAGACTGCAGTGTGGAAACCTCCGCCCTTTTCCATGACTGTTACATCTAGAAAAGGCAGCTTCCCATCCTTTTCCGTCTCGTAAGTGAAACGCAGCACGGAACTCTGCTCAAATGCCTCCTTCAGCTCCTGCAGATGTCTGACATCAGGTACCTGTGTAAAAATGTCGTCAACATACCTGCAGTATATGGCCGGTTTCAAGTTCATGTCGACTAAGACTTTTTGCTCGATGGTACCCATGTAGAAGTTTGCAAACAGAACACCTAGGGGAGAACCCATGGCGACCCCATCTACTTGCTTATACATGTGCCCATCCGGGCTCAAGAAGGGTGCCTCTTTAGTACAAGCTTGGAGTAGTTTCCTCAGAATACTTTCTGGCATGTCAAGAGGAGTACAGGCTGGATCACGATACACTCTGTCGGCTATCATTCCGATTGTCTCGTCCACAGGTACGTTGGTAAACAGCGATTCTACGTCCAACGAGGCTCTTATCCCTGTGGCCCGTGTGCCCCGCAGTAAGTCCACAAATTCCTTTGGAGACTTCAGGCTGAAGGCGCAAGGAACATAAGGAGTCAGCAGGCCGTTGAGTCGCTTCGCCAGTCTGTACGTGGGTGTGGGTATCTGGCTAATGATTGGCCGAAGTGGGTTTCCAGGCTTGTGCGTCTTGACATTTCCATACGCATATCCAGGTTTATGTTCCCCAATGATCTTTGGCAGGTGGAGTCCGGATTTCTTGGCGTTCACAGTTTCGATCAGTTTGTTGACCTTTGCTTTTAATTCGGCTGTAGTGTCCTTCGTTACCCTTTGGAACTTCGTTACCCTTTGGAACTATATATATATATATATATATATATATATATATATATATATATATATATATATATATATATATATATATATATATATATATATATATATATATATATATATATATATATATATATATATATATATATATATATATATATATATATATATATATATATATATATATATATATATATATATATATATATATATATATATATATATATATATATATATATATATATATATATATATATATATATATATATATATATATATATATATATATATATATATATATATATATATATATATATATATATATATATATATATATATATATATATATATAGTTCCAAAGGGTAACGAACTATATATATATATATATATATATATATATATATATATATATATATATATATATATATATATATATATATATATATATATATATATATATATATATATATGTCGTACCTAGTAGCCAGAACGCACTTCTCAGCCTACTATGCAGGGCCCAATTTGCCTAATAAGCCAAGTTTTCATGAATTAATTGTTTTTCGGCTACCTAACCTACCTAACCTAACCTAACCTAACGTTTTCGGCTACCTAACCTAACCTAACCTATAAAGATAGGTTAGGTTAGGTTAGGTAGGGTTGGTTAGGTTCGGTCGTATATCTAAGTTAATTTTAACTCCAATAAAAACAAATTGACCTCATACATAATTAAATGGGTAGTTTTATCATTTCATAAGAAAAAAATTTGAGAAAATACATTAATTCAGGAAAACTTGGCTTATTAGGCAAATCGGGCCTTGCATAGTAGGCAGAGAAGTGCGTTCTGGCTACTAGGTACGACATATATATATATATATATATATATATATATATATATATATATATATATATATATATATATATATATATATATATATATATATATATATATATATATATATGTAGTTGCTGGAAGGCTTCTGTGCTGGCTGGGGTTCGAGTCTTGCTCTAGTGCTATATATATATATATATATATATATATATATATATATATATATATATATATATATATATATATATATATATATATATATATATATATATATATATATATATATATATATATATATATATCTGATTTTTTGCAAAAAAATTAACATTAAGAGGACACAAGAAAAAGTTCGCTTCCTAGAGGCTGTAGATTTCCTCGAACTCCTCCGACGTCGGGCAGGAACCGAGGATGCAGCGGGCATTCCCCCTCTGGATCGTGACACTGAGGCGCTGAAAGAGAAAACTTGCTGCTCTAGTGTCTCTTGTGGTGTCAATGAGCTTGAAACCAAGATCCTTAAGAAACCTTCTTGCAGTCTCACCCCATGGACCTAGGGTCTCAGACCCTATTGGAACGAAGTTATACCGTTGATCTAATTGCCTGTACTTGACTGCCTTTTGTTTTTCTCTGTGTGTCGCTGCGGCTCCTGCTGTGCCGGCAGAGAGGGTGATGTATGTCGTTGCCAGGGTGGATACGCAAGTATAGTCCCATGCTAACTGCCTGTCACCCTTCCACGGACGCAGTGTGATTCCGTCTGGTCGGCCGGCAAAGCTAACAGAGTCACGGTTCAGTAGGTTGCGGGGCTCTCTCTCTGCTGGACACTGAGCAGAGGCAAGGCTTCTTTTAATGATGTCATTGACTTCGTCGTGTCTAGTGTGCCAACCACCAGATTTTCCACAGTGCAGGCCATGCAATCCATATTCGTCAGCATCTGCCTCACCGCAAATACACCTGTGAACAGTGTGGATAGGGGCAGCAAGGCGGAGAGCGACTGCAATACGGAGCTCCTGCGGATCAAGACGTGTGCCTTTCGCAGACATGGGGACTGCCAGAAGGAAGTCCCCTGCATGGGGAGCCTGTACAGCTGTGAGGCGTGCACGATCACTGGGGGTTGTTGCTGCCTTCAGCAAAGCTGTGGCTTCTTTGTCTACAATGGGGCTGTCCCAGCTGGATTGTTTCTTGGCTTTCGGCATGGCTGGTTTGAGTGCTGGGTCTGTCATGGCACCCCATTTCGTGTCGCATTCCGTGTAGTGGGGGTCCTGTATCCCTGCTACATCACTCAGGGTGTCAGGTAGAATTTCCTTAACCAGGTCATCTGATGCTGAGGAGGAAGACAGGAAGGCTGGGACAGCAATTTAAGTGGCGGTACGGACGCCCAAGCCACCGAGCCTGACAGGAAGAGTGGCTTGTTTCCACTGGCATTCGTTGAGGGAGAGGTTAACAACTTTTTCCAGCATGGTCTTTAGTAAGAGGTCATACTCTTCAAGCTTTCGGTTGTCGTAAGATGGGGCGCACCTCAGAAAGTAGGTTAGCCTCGGAAGTGATAGGCATTTGGTGTGGAGATAAAAAGCATCGTGGGCATCGATGTCACTTATTCTGTCTTATTCTGTCTTCCATCCTCCTAAAGTCTGCGATTTTCTTGTCGAGGATCTCCTCAATGGCGTTAGACCCGAGGGGGGCTCCAAGGAGGGTGTTGTTCTCGGCCCTAATGACATGGGCTCCAGGCAAGGCAGACCTTATTCTAGCTACGATGTCTGGGTTGGAGGAGACTACTTCACACTTGGAAGGGTTCAGGACGAGACCCAGGCTTACTTCTTGCTCCCTTATGTTCCTGATATCTGACAAGAGGTGGTCTATGGTGCCAGCTATAGTGCCATCATCCAAAAACCAGATGTTGAACTCGCTGGACAAGCTTTCGGTGATTTCTTTTAAGACTAAACAGAAAAGAAGGGGAGCAAGAGGATCACCTTGCTGAACACCATCACATGATCTGATTTCATGTTCACCAAAGAGCAGTTTTGACTCGCCACTGTAGCACGACAGTATGAACGGGTAGAGGGGCCGGAAATGGCGATGCACGGCAAAAAGTACTGCATCTCTTCTTACCATGTTGAAGGCATTCTTAAAGTCTAGTTTGAGCAGGGCCTTTTCATCAGAAATGTTGGTGATGTATGCTCGTGCTGCATGGGCAGCCGCTTCACAGCCTTGGGGGATTCCAAATCCTAGCTGGATTGGTTTCAGCAATTCAGCCGCTTGCTGGCTGACAACCCTCGTAGCAGCCTTGGCAATCAGGCGTCGGAGAGTGTTGCCAACAGCGATTGGCCTGATTCCTTCGTCCTTCTTTTTGAGAGCACAGAGGGAGGCACCAAAAAAGAGAGGCCTGATGACCTCAGGTATATCACCAGCCAGGCACATGTTGACGAACCTTGTGAGTTCCATAAGAAGATTTTGTGCAGCATCACCAACCGCAGGATTTAACATTTGCTTGATATGTTGAGGTTTTAACCCTGTAAAGCCGCCTGCTGACCCAGGTGGAAAAGAAAGGGCTGCTTTGTAGACCTCAGATTCACCAACGGTTAATGGGTCTGAAATGGTGTCGGCTGATGGTGGAACGATGTTGTCGCCTTGGGGGGCTCTGGGTGGGTGCTTGCTTTGCAGGGCCCGTGCTGTGGCTGAGTTTCAAGGACCAATTTTCTCGTCACTGGTGAGGACTCTAATAGCACTTGCGGTATTTCCCTCTTCAATTTTCTTGGTGATTTGTGCTCTGATTTTGTACGTTTCCGGTATGTTGTTGTTACCATTTCTGCGGTGGGTGTGTTTTGCTTGGGGAGGCAGGCGAACTAGGTTATCCCCCCTTGGGTATTCATTTATTGACCTCAGGACCGAGGAAGCAAGTGATTTGTCCCTCCTTGGAGGGACGGTGAGGCATACATTGCCAAACAGAAGGACATTATGCCATGCTTGAATGTTTTCCGGGGCATCATTGAGGCTTTTCAGAAGATTACAGAGTTTGGCTGCTGCATTAGGGCGGGATGCTTTTGGGATGTGTGGTAATGTTCTAGCAGACGTCGCTATGATCGCTTGGATGAGGTTCTCAGATGAGATTAGGTTAATGGGAGTCTCTTCCTTAACTGTTAATGGCAGCTGGCCATTGCTTCCCTTCGGAGGCTGGTGGGAACCACTGCATCTTTCCTCGTTGAAGGTGTGAAAGCGGATGACACCACCGTTGGAGTTTATGGCGGTGTTTTTGTTGCATACTCGAAAAAAAACTCTTTTAGGAGCAGTTGTTGGCACCTCAAGGCTTGAGGAGTCCTGTCCGACCGCTGGGACTCCTGCCATTTCAACTCGGTTGGGAGAGTTAAACTGTGCATTGTTCTATAGAGGGGGGCAAACACGCTGGGTCATGGCCAAGCTACTGCCAGCAACTGGGTGTGGAGGCATCAACTGGGTGTGGAGGCCGCGGCTGGGTGTGGAGGCCGCGGCTGGGTGTGGAGGCATCAACTGGGTGTGGAGGCATCAACTGGGTGTGGAGGCCGCGGCTGGGTGTGGAGGCATCAACTGGGTGTGGAGGCCGCGGCTGGGTGTGGAGGCATCAACTGGGTGTGGAGGCCGCGGCTGGGTGTGGAGGCATCAGCTGGGTGTGGAGGCCGCGGCTGGGTGTGGAGGCCGGTGGGGCGAGGGTCAGCTCAGGTAGTGAGGTGCGGAGGGAGGGGGGATGGGGTTGGTTTGGGGGGGGGAGGCGTAGTATCGAGTGGGCTATACACATGACACACAATATACATTCATATATATGTACACCAGGGTATGTATGACACTGAGAATATGGGGTTGGCACTTTGTTATATGTATGACACTATAAACTGGGGTTGACACTTTGTGGTGTGTATGGCACTGAGTATCAGAGTTTGCACTTTGAGATGTATATATCACTGTGGCACTATATATACATGGTATTCACTTTGTATGTCGGGGCCGCAAAGTATACACTAAACAGACAGAAATTGTTCACTATCATTCACTGAGCCCACGAGGGAGGTGGTGGGGTGGTGTGGTGGTGAGGGGATATGCGGCCACTACCAGCCTCCTCCGCCTGACCGGTGAGCGGGTGTTCTTAGTGATGCCTTACTCTAAGGTTCACTTTCCCTCACGCGCCTCCCTCCGCCCCCGCCCTTCCCCATCCCTCCCCGGCCGTTAAGGTGGTAGGCCTCCCTCACTGGCACTGTTGCTGGTGAGTTCAAGCTTGGCAAGCCGGAGAAAATTGTAAAATACCGTTGACATGGGCGATGGAGGGACTTCAAACGCTGAAGATGTCTTCTAATGATGTTCACATATGTCCTGGCCGACGCCTCACCTGCTTGGCCTCACTGTTTTGTGATAAAGTATGAAGGTAACCCGGAGCTCCACGGTGCGTCCGGTCTCCACGGACTACCAACCTCGTATATATATATATATATATATATCATAAGAAGGAAAGTGAAACGCCATGCAACCTCTGAAGAGACAACTAACACAACACCTATACCCCCTATTAGACTATTTTACAGGAACTTCTTTTCCACAGCTCATAAAACGGAGGAAAGGGTCCTGAAAGATATTGTTAATAGAAACGTTATCCCTACAGACAAAAATCAGAGGATACAACTGACGATTTACTATAAAACCAGAAAAGCGGCCAGCCTACTCATGAGAAACTCTCCAGACACAAAACAGAATGCTTTAAAAGAGACTAACGTCGTCTATGCCTTCAAATGCCCTCTTGGGGACTGTAAGCTCCAAAAAACCCAGTATATAGGCAAGACAACAACATCTCTTTCTAGGCGTTTAACGATGCATAAGCAACAGGGCTTCATTAAGGAACATATAATCTCTTCCCACAACCAAACCATCGCCAGAGAAATCCTAGTAAACAACACAGAAATCATCGATAGATACAGCGGTAGCTGGCGGCTTGATGTTTGCCAGGCTTCTTTTGCTTCTATTAATGCCACCTCACCCCATCCACCTCACTCAAATGTAGATATAAAATCGGAGATGCGTAAGTTCTATTCAGTTGTGTATTTGTAAACTAAAGTCTTTGAAAATGTAATAAGTTTTACGAAACGCGCTCGTGTCGCGTCAGACTAGAAATAAAAATGAATTTTGGAGAATTGATTTTTGATTTACCTCCAACAGTGAAAAGAAATGTACGAAAGATTGAAAAAATTCGTGTTAGAATTATTAATCTTACTTTTTCGGTCATATTTAATAATATATATATATATATATATATATATATATATATATATATATATATATATATATATATATATATATATATATATATATATATATATATATATATATATATATATATATATATATATATAACAAAGTTCAAATAAAGTAAATATATATGTGTACATACAAAAGAATGGGGGTGGTAGGAGAAGATAATATTGGTGTTCAGTGAGAAACCACAAGGTCTCCTCTGAATATTTTTTATTTTCTTCTCTGAGGCTATGGGTCCCCACATTGGCACCAGAGGTGGTACCCTCACAAATTTATATATATATATATATATATATATATATATATATATATATATATATATATATATATATATATATATATATGTCGTACCTAGTAGCCAGAACGCACTTCTCGGCCTACTATGCAAGGCCCAATTTGCCTAATAAGCTAAGTTTTAATGAATTAATATATTTTCTCTAATTGTTTTCCTATGAAATGATAAAGCTACCCATTTCATTATGTATGAGGTCAATTTTTTTTTATTGGAGTTAAAATTAACGTAGATTTATGACCGAACCTAACCAACCCTACCTAACCTAACCTAACCTATCTTTATAGGTTAGGTTAGGTTAGGTAGCCGAAAAAGTTAGGTTAGGTTAGGTTAGGTAGGTTAGGTAGTCGAAAAACAATTAATTCATGAAAACCTAACCTATAGAGATAGGGTAGGTTAGGTTAGGTAGGGTTGGTTAGGTTCGGTCATATATCTAAGTTAATTTTAGCTCCAATGAAAAAAAATTGACCTCATACATAATGAAATGGGTAGCTTTATCATTTCAAAAGAAAAAATTTAGAGAAAATATATTAATTCATGAAAACTTGGCTTATTAGGCAAATCGGGCCATGCATAGTAGGCTGAGAAGTGAGTTCTGGCTACTAGGTACGACATATATATATATATATATATATATATATATATATATATATATATATATATATATATATATATATATATATATATATATATATATATATATATATATATATTTACATACATACGTACATATATACACACATTTGTCTCTTACTCTGACAGGGTGAGATAGTTGATAGAGAAACTAGTGTGCAATTAAGCACTTAATCACTGAAGGTGATTAAGGTGCATTCACAAGCTCAGGTTATATAGTTACATTACATACATTCATTTAATAATTGATACATTATATGGTCAATCTTGGGTATGTTACCTATCGTTCGTTACGGCTCGTGACCCTACAACAGCCAAGCTTTAAGTCTAGGGTTACTACAACTGCTGTTGTTTAAAGCGGGGCACCAGTGTAACCCCATGAATGATAACAGGCACAGAATTAAAAGTATATCTCCCTTAGGACTGAAGAAATATACGTATGCATTTTAATATATATATATATATATATATATTTCATATACATCTCAATATTGTATATATGAACAGTGGGTCACTATTAAAGCAAACATCAAAATATTGTCTCTCCCAGAGTAAAGATCTACTACATGACACAACAACAAGTAAACAGACTTATCTCCCACATGTTACTCCTCCTGGTCCCGTATCAGCTACTGAACTCTCGCTCTGTCGCTACCCATAATCCTCTCCTCCTCTGCCTCATCCAGGATGAGGGATGGAAACTAAGGACTTTTTAATATTTAAAACTAACTGAACAACCACTTGTTCTCAAAACACATAAGAATGCAAATTAAATATAATAGTTACTTGCAAAATATATAAGTACAATGCCACCTGCTTAATTGCAGTAAATAAACAATTATATAAACTAAATAAAAGTGACATCTGGAACTCCCAACTGAACAGGTCCAGCAATTCTAACTTCCCGAATCTAACAGGTATTAGACGTGTGAAAAGCAACCGCGCTCCTGTCCCCACTGACGCTGCCACACCACACGATAATTTACAAAAACACAATGTGTGTACATATACAGGCAATGATATAATGGAACAAAACAAGTTATTTTAAATTTATATACGTATTCAGCTAGGAGTACGTAACAGGGTACAAGTCCAATATATCGTCAGGTGTTCCAGTACTCTTATAGTAGTTACACAGTTCAGCATACCTCAACCCAGGAGGGCGAAAGTCAGTCAATAAGGGACATTCTACAATATAATTTTCAAGAGAGTGCATGTTTTCTCTTTCACAAAGTTGACACATTGTGTACTCGACATTTGGGTTTTGAGAAAACTGCCAGATAAGTCTGTATCCCAGGCGTATTCTGGCCACTATAACATTACATTGCCGAGTTCTTGTTCTATTAGTCCCATATGTGAATGTTTCCTCACGATATCTATCATAATATTTAATACTGCAACTTTTAGGTCTTTGTGAATTTGTTAGGTCGGTGAGATTTTCATTAGATATTTGTTTAAGTATTCTCTTTGTCACTGCTAATATAAATTTTTACCACTGGTTTTTCTACAGGCTGTCTTTGCAAGGATATCAACAGTGTCATGCCTTGAGATGCCAACATGTGATGGTATCCATTGGAATTTAATTTCAAATCTGTTTTCTTTAGCAGGTAAAACATTCATTTGAATATCACTATTTTTTGTGTGTTACTACTATGCGCGTTCAATGCCAGAAGTGCACTCTGCGAGTCACAGTATATAAGTCCTCTGCCTTTGTCTTTTAAAAATTCAGTGGCAAGGTATATTCCTGCAAGTTCAGTTTGAGTTGTACTTGCCCAATCATTGACGCGCTTCATTGCTGTATGTACGAGAGAAGATTGTTCAAATATAATACATGCGCAACCGGTACATCGTCCAACTTCTTCTACAGAATCGTGGGTATAGCACTGATACACATCGTTACCCATACCCTGAGTGCTCTCAGTGATGGTTTTCAGTGTTATCTGTTTTAATAATGTAGTGTACACTATATTTCCTGAGTGCATTTACAAAATCAACTGATAGATCCCAGTTATCCCATGGAGTAATTGATTAATTAATCGTTAATTGAGGTGGGTACATATTTAATATTTTGATGGAGTTGGCTACCTTGTAGAACCAAAATGCATAATCAGATTTCGCTCTTCTTCTATAGACCTCAGGTCAGTGTAGCATATTAAGACACACAAACCAGGTAACCCACTATGCCCAATAATCAGCCAAATACCAACTCCAACATATCACCTGGCAAAAAGACTTAATGCACTTCTAACTCCATACACTCCAAGCAACTATAGTCTACAATCATCAGCAGATTTCCTAGAATTAATGAGAACCACACAACCCGATGGAATCATTGCTTCCCTGGACGTAGAATTCCTATTTACCAACGTCCCAGTCGACACAACCATAGAAATGATATTGGACAGAGTATACAGAGACGAGAGCACCCCCAAATTAGACATACCCTAGCCGCACTTCAAAAGTCTTCTCGAGGCATGTACAAAGGAAGCCCCTTTCATCAGTCCGCAAGGGGATATGTATCTACAAATAGACGGAGTAGCTGTTACGATTTGTATGCACCGCTCGTTGAACTTAAAGGGACAAGAAGTTAGTGGTCTAGGGGATAAATTTGAAATCTGTATCTAAATACGTTCAACCAGGGTGCCTCATCAGTACGTACCATACACGAAAGATCAATATAACACCAGGTTATAAACATAGGCAGAATTTATATATAGATAGTATAATATATTTAAGACACTAAAAACATGTAATATCAAAATAATATTATCCTTCAGGTATAACAGTAATTAGATGGCCTATTAAATATTATTTTATAATACAGTATGCTCGCTAGATAATTGTAACTACTAAGATAAAATACAGAATATAAAAACAAACAGACAAAACTTATCAGACAGTTGACTCAACGGTTCGCTCTCAGCTACTGACTCAAACTGGCATTGGAAGCCGCGAGAGCGCGCTCCTTAACAACATAACAAATGGTAAATTTTTATAAAATTATTTTACCTAAATGAGCAACATAACTGGGCTAAGGCAAACATTAGAATAACTTAAGTATGAATGATCAGGTTGAAATGCATCAACAGAGGTAATGTAGTTTATATAAAACAAATATATTTATTGAGAATAATAAAGAGGAACCTGCTGGCAACTACACTACTGAACAGGATCAAGATTTATAATGATGAAGTTCACAGGTCGTGGAGGTGTGACTAGAGCAACCCGCTCCTCTCAACTGTGTTGCCAAACTATACGACACATTACAAAAATATATAAACATGCCTTCATGCAAGAACAACACATAATTATTATTATATTTTACATTAATGTGAGTATTCTTTAAATAGGAAAACATAACATACTTCCACCTCAAAAAAAAAAAAAAATGCAATTGATTGAAGATCAATGGCATTTTTTCTGAAAGTAAAATTATGTGACACTTGAGATTTATTGAAGCATGAAAATCAAAAAGTTCAGTTTTGTGATCTTGTTCTATATCAGCGTTTCTACATATCAGGGATTTCACATATGTTCCTCTGGAGTATGTAAATTTATTTCTCCATAGTACTACCTCATTTATTTCCCTTAGTTTCAGATCATATTTCACACTCCTATCAACAACATTATTATTATTTGCATGAATAGAACTGCCAATAAATGTAACTGCTTTCACAAAGTCAATACCGCAAATTATCATTCCATCTGTTTCTACTATTGATCTGATATCAGTCCCATATTTCTACATTATCCATTTTCTATATGGTAAAATTTTCAAAGACACACTCCATTTTCCATTACTCCTTTTTTCTGGAGCTGAACTGCTTAATTGAAGCTGCCTGGATGTAAGGTGGTTTAGAGACTTCTCCTGGGTATGCCCAGACAAGGACGTCTGCCTCTCATCACACTTAATCCTCTGTGGAACTCATACCCTCGCTCAATTGATACTAAAAATAGAGAAATTAGAGTTAAACTTCATAATTACATATAAATGTTCTTCTCTCGCAGAACTTTCAGAAGCACAATACATCGACTCAATGAACCTTTGATCTCCAACCAAATAATTACAACTCAAGATTAGTGCAAAGACTACCTGATCGAACTGACTCAGATGAGCCTCAAGTAACACGTAAGTCAATTTCCTCATAACTCTGTCATGACGATCAGCGAAAGAAAACAGGATCATGCCTATGCACCATATCTCAATCATAACTCCAAAAACAAGTGCACACCCTCTGATGGTGGACTTGACTACAACCCACATCTTCATAAGCATTCTAGTCTTCCAAAAAGATAACAAAAACATGCTGAAAACTTGACAACCCTTACCATGGATTTCACTTCCCAAGTGACTTCCTTCTGGCGACAAACCATCAAACAAGAGATTTAAGGGTCTTATCATCTTGAAGATACACAATAGATTACCTGGGAACCACCCAAGGACAATATGTATCCCTTCACACTTATTTAAACAACTAGGTGGGATAACCTTGTTCCCCAACTTGAAACACACACCTGGAGCCTGGAACCCCTGCTCCCAAGTCTGATTAATACCTGCAACACCAATATGACTCTGAAAGTCAACACAACACTTGAGTGGAACATACATGTTATTCACTACTCGTACATCAAAATAAACTGGATCTGAAAGTGGAGACACTGCTCTAGTAGGACTCACCACTTCACCAGAACTGGATGCACAACCTACTTGAGTAAACTCTCTTTGTTCAACAACAAGGCTGGACAAAGATGTCCCACAGTCCATTTCTACAAAGGAGAATGGCTCCTGCAGAATAACAGTAAATTGCAAGAACATCCTACGAACACTCTGACTCAATTGACACAATGACAAATCTTTACTCTCCATGGGATAAGAATCACAAACCACAAAACTCTGCAACTTAGATCGAAAAGAAACTTTACCACCGTTAATGGTGGTAAAGTTTTTATTTAAAAATAAATTTACGATTTACCAAAATTTCTTCCTATGACATCTGGAGCTGCTCGGAGTACTGTCTGCTCACAATCAATAACACTACCAAGCTGGGTCACATTCTCACAGACAATTGAAGAGGGAGGCTCAAAAGGTCTTCATCTACTCGACAGAAGCTGATCCTCTGGCTGCTCTCCCACACTCTCCAATACTGGAACTACAGTGCTGACTGTCTCCTTGCTTCTCTCTGAAATCTTGGGGTCAGTTCTACTAAACTTACATAATCTAAAGGACTCGGAATCTGAAGCGAGCGGGCAAGTAACAGGTAGTTTGACCTCCTCCCCATTACTATCACCTTGACAAGGGTGAGGCGGGGCCTCTACAACAGACTTACTCTCGACAACTGATCATAACTGGTCAACTGATTCTAAACTTGGAATGAGCGGGAAGACTTCTGCCAACCCGACATCTTGTCCTGAAACATTCACTTGGCTAGACTACAATAGAGTCGTGGCTTTTAAGTTTCTCTCAACTCCTGTCACAACGTTCGTAGTGAGCGGGCAAGACAATGGTACGTGGACGTCCTTTCCCAAATCATCTACTGGATTGGAATAAAGCGGGGTCATAGTACCAGGCTTACTCTCAACAACTAGGTTGGCCACACATGAATCTGGAACAACCACATCCCACTTCTCCTCTGAAGGGGTACTGGTTACTGGAACAAATACTTGAGTAATATCAGAACTGACAACTGGATTAATAATAGTACTCACATCAGCACAGGTAGAGTGGAGAAACCCATCTACTACAACAGATCGTACATTCATAGAACTAAACTCAGCACAGGCAGAATAGACAACAGGGTCTGCAACTGGCTGTTTAAACAAACTGGGATTAATTTCCCCCACAACATGATTGATTGCCACATCATTACCCAATATAACATTCCACACCTGGATTGGGCAACTGTGTACTAACACCAACAGTGCATAAATCTGGGGTAATGGTGGATATTAAATTAACATCTATCAGAGGTACAGTTTTACATCCTGCAACACTCTGAAGAACTACAGACTCTCCAGTATCTCTCTTTGTAACATTAGAGAGTATACGGGCAGAAATTAATGTTTGGGAAGCCCCAATATCGCGAAGAAGAACCACTGGCTTCCACTTCCCATTTACACACAAAACTTCACCTGAAGACATATATGGAGAATACTGTTTTACCTAATTGGGGTCTACAGTGACATGTTCATTAGAAAATTTATTCTGCACACCTCTACAATAAATGAGACCAGTTGGTCGTAACTCAGGGTGCAAACTAAAACAAGAATTAATCACATGGCCTTTTCTCTTACAATGGGTACAGTACCTTACAGTGGACACACCTGTCGAACCAACTGTAGGTTTAGAATTAACATTACTAAGATTTGATATTCCTGACAATGAAGTAGCAGGATTAGGTTTTGTAAGAGAAGAGTTCATTGGAGTAACTGGAGCACTAGTACTGGATTGGTTCTGATAAGGAGTTCTGTGAGCATTATAATTTCATCTACGGTTAAACTTAGGTGATTGGGCCTTAAACTGGGCCTTAGTCATCAGCGAGCTTAGACAGCTCATAAAAGCCTGTTATGTTCTTCTGCTCTGCCATAAAAGTAGACAGTTTATCTGGGATATATAACAACACTTCTTCTGTGATAAGAAGATTTTTAAGAGCATCAAACTCATTTATGGAAAGAGACTTAAGCCATCTGTTACAGTAATTAGTTTTTAACCTGGTGAAATCTGCAATTGTTTGTTCACTTGCCCTCTTTAAATTTCGGAACTTTTGTCTGTGTGCTTCAGTGTTCATATTCAAATTCAAAATTAAAATGTTTTTTCAGGTAAAGTGCATACATACAAGGGGTGATACAAATATTGATGAATTTATGGATAGGGCTAGTACATACAATGCCTAAAACCACAATTACGCAAATTGCTTCTGGCAGGAAAAACACTAAAGACTAAAACTTAATACTAATTGAAATTAATGTATAAAATGTGTTGAGAAAATAAAAAAAATAAAAAAGGGGGAGGGAGAATGGCAGAAAAACAGCAAAAATACAATTTGGTCGACAAACAGCATTGTTTAAAAATAACAGACATGGGTTGACATTATAGGGGTAAGGTAGGTTACAGGGAGTTAGTTAGGTAGCGCTTAGTTTTTATCTTAAACTGGTTGAGAGAGGTGCAGTTTTTAACATGATTGGGAAGGTCCTTCCACATTCTGAGTCCCTTGATTTGTAGAGCATTTCTAGTTTGATTAAGTCGTACTCCTGGAATATCAAAAAGGTATATGTTTCTGGTGTGGTGCTCATGGGTTCTGTTGCAACTTTCAATGAAGCTCTTAAGGTCAGGCTGGGCATTACAGTTCAGCGTTTTATATACATATAATATACATGAGAGGATGTGCAGTGACTTAAGGACACAGGCCAGTAGTTCATTGCCTCTTGTCGGTCACCCTTTTTGTATATTGGGACCACATTAGCCGCTTTCCATATTTCTAGTAGGTCTCCCATCTCTAGTGACCTACTATATACTATGGAGAGTGGCAAGCAGAGTGCCTCTGCACACTCTTTCAATACCCATGGTGAGGTCCCGTCTGGACCAACAGCCTTTCTCACATCCAGATCCAACAGGTGTGCGTGTGTGTGTACTCACCTAGTTGTACTCACCTAGTTGTGCTTGCGGAGGTTGAGCTTCGGCTCTTTGGGCCCGCCTCTCAACGGTCAATCAACTGGTGTACAGATTCCTGAGCCTACTGGGCTCTATCATATCTACATTTAAAACTGTGTATGGAGTCAGCCTCCACCACATCACTGCCTAATGCATTCCATCTGTTAACTACTCTGACACTGAAAAAGTTCTTTCTAACTTCCCTGTGGCTCATTTGAGTACTCGGTTTCCACCTGTGTCCCCTTGTTCGCATACCGCCAGTGTTGAATAGTTTATCCTTGTCTACCCTGTCAATTCCCCTGAGGATTTTGTAGGTAGTAATCATGTCTCCCCTCACTCTTCTGTCTTCCAGTGTCGTAATGTGCATTTCTCGCAGCCTTTCTTCGTAACTCATGCCTTTTAGTTCTGGGGCTAGTCTAGTGGCATATCTCTCAACTTTTTCCAGCTTCGTCTTGTGCTTGACATGGTACGGGCTCCATGCTGGGGCCACATACTCCAGGATTGGTCTTACGTATGTGGTGTACAAAATTCTAAACGATTCCTTACACAGGTTCCTGAAGGCTGTTCTGATGTTAGTCATCCTCGCATATGCCGCAGATGTAATTCTTTTTATGTGGGCTTCAGGAGACAGGTTTGGGGTGATATCAATTCCTAGATCTTTCTCTCTTTCCGTTTCATCAAGTACTTCATCTCCGATCCAGTATCTTGTGTCTGGCCTCCTGTTTCCACCGCTTAGTTTCATTACTTTGCATTTACTCGGGTTAAACTTTAGCAGCCATTTGTTGGACCATTCATTCAGTCTGTCTAGGTCGTCCTGTAGCCTCCTACTATCATCCTCTATTTCAATCATCCTCATAATTTTTCCATCATCAGCAAACATTGAGAGAAACGATTCTATACCCTCTGGGAGATTATATACATATATCAGAAACAGTTTTGGTCCAAGGACTGATCCCTGCGGGACTCTACTTGTGACGTTACACCAATCCGAGACCTCACCCCTCACAGTGACTCGTTATCTTCTATTACTTAGGTACTCCCATATCCAACGAAGTACCTTCCCTTTCACTCCAGCCTGCATCTCCAGCTTTTTCACTAGCATCTTGTGTGATACTGTATCAGAGGCTTTTAGACAACCCAAAAATATGCAGTCTGCCCACCCCTCTCTTTCTTGCCTGATTTTTGTTGCCTGGTCGTAGAATTCAATTAGCCCTGTGAGGCAGGACTTACCATCCCTGAACCCATGTTGATGCTGTGTTACAAAGTTCTTTCGCTCCAGATGTTCCACTAGCTGGCTTCCCACAATCTTCTCCATCAGCTTTCATGGTATGCAGGTTAGGGACACTGGCCTATAGTTCAGTGCCTCCTGCCTATCCCCTTTCTTGTATATTAGAACTACATTAGCTGCCTTCCGAATTTCTGGCAGTTCCCCTGTTGCCAGTGATTTGTTATACACTGTTGAGAGTGGCAGGCACAGTGCTTCTGTTCCTTCCCTTAGTATCCAAGGGGAGATTCCATTTGGGCCTATAGCCTTTGTCACATCCAACTCTAGTAAACACTTCTTTACTTCCCCCACTGGTAATCTCAAACTCGTCTAGTGGTTCCTGGTTAACTATTGCCTCTCTTATCTCTGGAATCTCTCCTTGCTCTAAGGTGAAGACCTCCTGGAATTTCTTATTTACTTACTAACACACTTCCTTGTCGTTTGTAGTGAATCCTTATGCCCCTATCCTTATATTCATTACCTGTTCCTTTACTGTTGTTTTTCTCCTGATGTGACTATGCAGCAACTTGGGTTGAGTCTTTGCCTTGCTAGCGATGTCATTTTCGTATAGTCTTTCTGGCTCTCTTCTTATCCTGACATATTCATTCCTGGCATTCTGGTATCTTTCTCTGCTCCCAAGTGTCCTGTTATTCCTATAATTTATCCATGCCCTTTTACTTTGCTGCTTAGCTAGCCTACATCTCTGATTAAACCATGGGTTTCTCATCTTCATTTCATTGGTTTCCTTTTGGCCTGGGACAAACTTGTTTGCTGCTTCCTTGCACTTCTGTGTGATGAAGTCCATCATGTCTTGGGCGGTCTTTCCCCTGAGCTCTGTTTCCCATGTTATATCTGTTAGGAATTTTCATAACTCCTCATAATTTCCCTTTCGGAATGCCAGTTTTTTGTTTTCAGTACCCCTCCTCGAGTTCAATACCCCTTCCTCAACCAGATACTCAAACGCCAGTACACTGTGGTCGCTCATGCCTACTGGGGCCTCATAGCCGATTTCTCTTTTGTCCGATTCGTTCAGAGTGAAGACTAGGCCGAGTCTCGCTGGTTCATCGTTTCCTCTCGTCCTAGTGGGTTCCCTGACATGTTGGCTTAGAATGTTTCTTGTTGCCACCTCCGTTAGTTTGGCCCTCCATGTATCCTCTCCTCCATGGGTGTATGTGTGTGTGTGTGTGTGTGTGTGTGTGTGTGTGTGTGTGTGTGTGTGTGTGAGTGTGTGTGTGTGTGTGTGTGTACTCACCTATTTGTGCTTGCGGGGGTTGAGCTTTGGCTCTTTGGTCCCGCCTCTCAACTGTCAATCAACTGGTGTACAGATTCCTGAGCCTACTGGGCTCTATCATATCTACATTTAAAACTGTGTATGGAGTCAGCCTCCACCACATCACTGCCTAATGCATTCCATCCGTTAACTACTCTGACACTAAAAAAGTTCCTTCTAACGTCTCTGTGGCTCATGTGAGTACTCAGTTTCCACCTGTGTCCCCTTGTTCGCGTCCCACCAGTGTTGAATAGTTTATCCTTGTTTACCCAGTCGATTCCTCTGAGGATTTTGTAGGTTGTGATCATGTCTCCCCTTACTCTTCTGTCTTCCAGTGTCGTAAGGTGCATTTCCCGCAGCCTTTCCTCGTAACTCATGCCTCTTAGTTCCGGGACTAGTCTAGTGACATACTTTGGACTTTTTCCAGCTTCGTCTTGTGCTTGACAAGGTACGGGCTCCATGCTGGGGCCGCATACTCCAGGATTGGTCTTACATATGTGGTGTACAAGATTCTGAATGATTCCTTACACAGGTTCCTGAACGCTGTTCTGATGTTAGCCAGCCTCGCATATGCCGCAGACGTTATTCTTTTTATGTGGGCTTCAGGAGACAGGTTTGGTGTGATATCAACTCCTAGATCTTTCTCTCTGTTCGTTTCATTAAGTACTTCATCTCCTATTCTGTATCCTGTGTTTGGCCTCCTATTTCCACCACCTAGTTTCATTACTTTGCATTTACTCGGGTTGAACTTCAACAGCCATTTGTTGGACCATTCACTCAGTCTGTCTAGGTCATCTTGTAGCCTCCTACTATCGTCCTCAGTTTCAATCCTCCTCATAATTTTTGCATCATCGGCAAACATTGAGAGAAACGATTCTATACCCTCTGGAAGATCATTTACATATATCAGAAACAGTATAGGTCCAAGGACTGACCCCTGCGGTACTCCACTCGTAACGTCTCGCCAATCTGAGACCTCACCCCTCACACTGACTCGTTGTCTCCTGTTACTTAGGTACTCCTGTATCCAACGGAGTACCTTCCCTTTCACTCCAGCCTGCATCTCCAGTTTTTTCACTAGCCTCTTGTGTGGCACTGTGTCAAAGGCTTTCTGACAATCCAAAAATATGCAGTCTGCCCACCCTTCTCTTTCTTGCCTTATTTTTGTTGCCTGGTCGTAGAATTCAAGTAACCCTGTGAGGCAGGACCTGCCATCCCTGAATCCATGTTGATGCTGTGTTACAAAGTTCTTTCGCTCCAGATGTTCCACTAGCTTTCTTCGCACAATCTTCTCCATCAACTTGCATGGTATCCAGGTTAGGGACACTGGTCTGTAATTCAGTGCCTCCTGTCTATCCCCTTTCTTGTATATCGGGACTACGTTAGCTGCTTTCCAAATTTCTGGCAGTTCCCCCTGTTGCCAGTGATTTGTTATACACCATGGAGAGCGGGAGGCACAGTTCTTCTGCTCCTTCCTTTAGTATCCAAGGGGAGATTCCATCTGGACCTATAGCCTTTGTCACATCCAATTCTAGTAAACACTTCCTTACTTCCCCGCTGGTAATCTCAAACTCTTCCAGTGGTTCCTGGTTAGCTATTCCCTCTCTTATCTCTGGGATTTCTCCTTGCTCCAAGGTGAAGACCTCCTGGAATTTCTTATTCAGTTCCTCACACACTTCCTTGTCGTTTGCAGTGAATCTTTCTGCCCCTAACCTTAATTTCATAACCTGTTCCTTTACTGTTGTTTTTCTCCTGATGTGGCTATGCAGCAATTTAGGCTGAGTCTTTGCCTTGCTTGCGATGTCATTTTCGTATTGTCTTTCTGCCACTCTTCTCATCCTAACATATTCATTCCTGGCATTCTGGTATCTTTCTCTGCTCTCCAGTGTCCTGTTATTCCTATAGTTTCTCCATGCCCTTTTACTTTGCTGCTTAGCTAGCCTACATCTCTGATTAAACCATGGGTTTCTCATCTTCATTTCACTGTTTTCCTTTTGGACTGGGACAAACTTGTTTGCTGCATCCTTGCATTTTTGCGTGATGTATTCCATCATATCTTGGGCCGTCTTTTCCCTGAGCTCTGTTTCCCATGCTATATCTGCTAGGCATTTTCTTATCTCCTCATAGTTTCCCTTTCGGTATGCTAACCTTTTGGTTTCGGTATCCCTTCTCGAGTTCAATAACCCTTCTTCAATCAGGTACTCAAACACCAATACACTGTGGTCGCTCATTCCTACTGGGTCCTCAAAACTGATTTCTCTTATGTCAGAGTCGTTCAGGGTGAAAACCAGGTCGAGTCTCGCTGGTTCGTCGTTTCCTCTCATCCTTGTGGGTTCACTGACATGCTGGGTTAAGAAGTTTCTAGTCGCCACCTCCAGTAGTTTGGCTCTCCACGTATCCTCGCCTCCATGCGGTTCCTTGTTCTCCTAATCAATCCTGCCGTGATTGAAGTCCCCCATGATGAGCAGGTGGGATCTATTTCTACAGGCAGAAGAGGCTGCCCTCTCAATTATAGTGTTAACTGCCATGTTGTTGCTTTCATACTCTTGACTGGGTCTTTTGTCATTTGGTGGAGGATTATATATTACTGCTACTACTATCCTTGGTCCTCACATTGTCATGGTGCCTGCTATGTAGTCTCTGAAACCCTCACAGCCCGGGATAGCCATCTCCTTAAAACTCCATTCCTTTCTCATGAGTAGGGCCACTCCTCCTCCTCCCCTACCTTCCCTCTCTTTCCTTATTATTGTGTACTCCTGGGGAAACACGGCATTCGTTATGATTCCAGAGAGTTTTGTTTCAGTGAGTCCAATTACATCTGGGTTCACTTCTTGTGCTCTTTCCCTTAGTTCACTTGCCTTGCTTGTGATCCCATCTATGTTCGAGTACATTGCCCTGAAACTAACTCTCTTCTGCTTCTCCTCTGGGGAGGACCTGTGGGGTCTGGGGTGAGCGGGAGCTGGGAGGATCTGGTATGGGGAGACTGGTGGAGGAGGAAGGGCTTGGGGGGTAGGGGGGAGGGTAGGGGGAGTGGGGGAGGGGGGAGGGGGAGGGTAGGGGGAGTGGGTGAGGGGGGGAGGGGGAGGGTAGGGGGAGTGGGTGAGGGGGGGAGGGGGAGGGTAGGGGGAGTGGGTGAGGGGGGGAGGGTTGGGGGGGCAATAAAGTGGGGAGGGCTTGGGGGGCGTGGGGGGAAAGGGAAGGCTGAGGTGGTTGAGGAAGAGGGGAGGGTTTTGGGGAGTGGTGGAGAGGGGAAGGCTTAGGTGGGGTGGGGGAGAGTGGGGAGCTTAGGGGGGTGGGGGAGAATGGAGGGCTTGTGGGTGGGAGGGACGGAAGGGCATGTGGGAGAAGGGAGGGCTTGGGGGATGGGGGAGAAGGGAGGTCCTGGGGGGAGAGGGGAGTGGGAGGAGGGGGGTGAGTGGGAGGAGAGGGGTGCCTTAGGTGGGTACTTAGTGCTGTGTGTGCTGTGTGTGTGTGTGTACTGTGTGTGTGCGGTACTGTGTGTGTGTGTACTCACCTAATTGTACTCACCTAATTGTGCTTGCGGGGGTTGAGCTCTGGCTCTTTGGTCCCGCCTCTCAACTGTCAATCAACTGGTGTACAGGTTCCTGAGCCTACTGGGCTCTATCATATCTACATTTAAAACTGTGTATGGAGTCAGCCTCCACCACATCACTGCCTAATGCATTCCATCTGTTAACTACTCTGACACTAAAAAAGTTCCTTCTTACGTCCCTGTGGCTCATATGGGTACTCAGTTTCCACCTGTGTCCCTTTGTTCGCGTCCCTCCAGTGTTGAATAGTTTATCCTTGTTTACTCGGTCGATTCCACTGAGGATTTTGTAGGTTGTGATCATGTCCCCCCTTACTCTTCTGTCTTCCAGTGTCGTAAGGTGCATTTCCCGCAGCCTTTCCTCATAACTCATGCCTCTTAGTTCTGGGACTAGTCTAGTAGCATACCTTTGGACTTTTTCCAGCTTCGTCTTGTGCTTGACAAGGCACGGGCTCCATGCTGGGGCCGCATACTCCAGGATTGGTCTTACATATGTGGTGTACAAGATTCTGAATGATTCCTTACACAGGTTCCTGAACGCTGTTCTGATGTTAGCCAGCCTCGCATATGCCGCAGACGTTATTCTTTTTATGTGGGCTTCAGGAGACAGGTTTGGTGTGACATCAACTCCTAGATCTTTCTCTCTGTCTGTTTCATTAAGAACTTCATCTCCTATTCTGTATCCTGTGTCTGACCTCCTGTTTCCACTGCCTAGTTTCATTACTTTGCATTTACTCGGGTTGAACTTCAACAGCCATTTGTTGGACCATTCACTCAGTCTGTCTAGGTCATCTTGTAGCATCCTACTATCATCCTCTGTTTCAATCCTCCTCATAATTTTTGCATCGTCGGCAAACATTGAGAGGAACGAATCTATACCCTCTAGGAGATCATTTACATGTACCAGAAACAGTATAGGTCCAAGGACTGACCCCTGCCGGATTCCACTTGTAACGTCTCCCCAATCTGAGACCTCACCCATCACACAGACTCGTTGTCTCCTGTTGCTTAGGTACTCCTTTATCCAATGGAGTACCTTCCCTTTCACTCCAGCCTGCATCTCCAGCTTTCTCACTAGCCTCTTGTGTGGCACTGTATCAAAGGCTTTCTGACAATCCAAAAATATGCAGTCTGCCCACCCTTCTCTTACTTGCCTTATTTTTCTTGCCTGGTCGTAGAATTCAAGTAACCTTGTGAGGCAGGACCTGCCATCCCTGAACCCATGTTGATGCTGTGTTACAAAGTTCCTTCGCTCCAGATGCTGCAGTAGCTTTTTTCGCACAATCTTCTCCATCAGCTATCATTGTATGCAGGTTTGGGACACTGGCCTGTAGTTCAGTGCCTCCTGCCTATCCCTTTCTTGTGTATCGGGACTACGTTAGCTGCTTTCCAAATATCTGGCAGTTTCCCTGTTGCCAGTCATTTTTTATACACTGGAGAGTGGTAGGCACAGTTCTTTTGCTCCTTCCTTTAGTATCCAAGGGGAGATTCCATCTGGGCCTATAGCCTTTGTCACATCCAAGTCTAGTAAACACTTCCTTACTCTCCCGCTGGTAATCTCAAACTCTGCCAGTGGTTCCTGGTTAGCTATTCCCTCTCTTATATCTGGAATTTCTCCTTGCTCTCTGCAAGGAATTTTTTTTTTGTTGTTGTGTGTGTGTGTGTGTGTGTACTCACCTAATTATACTCACCTAATTGTGCTTGCGGGGGTTGTGCTTTGGCTCTTTGGTCCCGCCTCTCAACTGTCAATCAACTGGTGTACAGATTCCTGAGCCTACTGGGCTCTATCATATCTACATTTGAAACTGTGTATGGAGTCAGCCTCCACCACATCACTTCCTAGTGCATTCCATTTATTAACTACTCTGACACTGAAAAAATTCTTTCTAACGTCTCTGTGGCTCATCTCGGTACTAAGTTTCCACCTGTGTCCCCTTGTTCGTGTGCCACCCGTGCTGAAGAGTTTGTCTTTGTCCACCCTGTCAATTCCCCTGAGAATTTTGTAGGTGGTTATCATGTCTCCCCTTACTCTTCTGTTTTCCAGGGATGTGAGGTTCAGCTCCTTTAGCCTTTCCTCGTAGCTCAATCCTCTCAGTTCCGGGACGAGCCTGGTGGCATACCGCTGAATCTTCTCTAACTTTGTCTTGTGTTTAACGAGGTATGGACTCCAGGCTGGAGCTGCATACTCCAGGATTGGTCTTACATAAGTGGTATACAGGGTTCTGAAAGATTCCTTACACAAGTTTCTGAAGGCAGTTCTTATGTTGGCCAGTCTAGCATATGCCGCTGATGATATTCTTTTGATGTGGGCCTCTGGGGACAGGTTCGGTGTGATATCAACCCCCAGATCCTTCTCTCTATTTGATTCTTGCAGGATTTCCCCTCCCAGATGATACCTTGTGTTCAGTCTCCTGCTCCCTTCGCCTAATTTCATCACCTTACACTTTCCAGAGTTGAACTTCAGCAGCCATTTTCTAGACCATTCCTCCAGTTTATCCAGGTCATCCTGTAGTCTCTGTCTATCTTCATCCATCTTGATTCTTCTCATAATTTTTGCATCATCAGCAAACATCGAGGGGAATGAGTCTATACCCTCTGGAAGATCGTTCACATATATTAGAAACAGGATGGGTCCAAGTACTGAGCCCTGTGGGACTCCGCTGGTGACATCTCGCCACTCTGATGTCTTCCCCCTCACCGTTACTCGCTGTTTCTTGTTGCTTAAGTACTCCCTTATCCACTGGAGCACCTTCCCTTTTACTCCTGCCTGTTGCTCCAACTTTTTTAACAGCCTTTTATGGGGTACTGTGTCAAAGGCTTTTTGGCAATCCAGGAAAATGCAGTCGGCCCACCCTTCTCTTTCCTGCCTAATTTTCGTTGCCTGATCATAAAATTCTATTAAACCTGTGAGGCACGATTTACCATCTCTGAACCCATGTTGGTGGTGCGTTACAAAGTTATTTCCCTCCAGATGCTCTACGAGCCTTTTCCTCACGATCTTCTCCAGCACCTTGCATGGTATACAAGTTAAGGAAACTGGCCTGTAATTCAGTGCCTCTTGCCTGTCACCCTTTTGTGTGTGTGTGTGTGTGTGTGTGTTTGTGTGTGTGTGTGTGTGTGTGTACTAACCTAGTTGTACTCACCTAGTTGTGCTTGCCGGGGTTGAGCTCTGGCTCTTTGGTCCCGCCTCTCAACCGTCAATCAACAGGTGTACAGGTTCCTGAGCCTATTGGGCTCTATCATATCTACACATGAAACTGTATATGGAGTCAGCCTCCACCACATCACCCCCTAATGCATTCCATTTGTCAACCACTCTGACACTAAAAAAGTTCTTTCTAATATCTCTGTGGCTCATTTGGACACTCAGTTTCCACCTGTGTCCCCTAGTGCGTGCCCCTTGTGTTAAACAGCCTGTCTTTATCAACCCTGTCGATTCCCTTAAGAATCTTGAATGTGGTGATCATGTTCCCCCTAACTCGTCTGTCTTCCAACGAAGTGAGGTTTAATTCCCGTAGTCTCTCCTCGTAGCTCATACCTCTCAGCTCGGGTACTAGTCTGGTGGCAAACCTTTGAACCTTTTCCAGTTTAGTCTTATGCTTGACTAGATATGGACTCCATGCTGGAGTCGCATACTCCAGGATTGGTCTGACACATGTGGTATGTAATGTTCTGAAAGATTCCTTACACAAGTTTCTAAAGGCCGTTCTTATGTTAGCCAACCTGGCATATGCTGCTGATATTATCCTCTTGATATGAGCTTCAGGGGACAGGTCTGGCGTGATATCAATCCCCAGGTCTTTCTGTCTCTCTGACTCTTGAAGTATTTCATCTCCCAAATGGTACCTTGTATCTGGTCTCCTGCTTCCTACCCCTATCTTCATTACATTACATTTGCTTGGGTTAAACTCTAACAGCCATTTGTTCGACCATTCCTGCAGCTTGTCCAGGTCTTCTTGAAGCCTCAAGCTGTCCTCCTCTGTCTTAATCCTTCTCATAATTTTGGCGTCGTCAGCAAACATTGAGAGGAATGAGTCTATACCCTCTGGGAGATCATTTACGTATATCAGAAACAGGATAGGTCCAAGTACAGAGCCCTATGGGACTCCACTGGTGACTTCACGCCAGTCTGAGGTCTCAGCCCACACTGTAACTCTCTGCTTCCTATTGCTTACGTACTTATCCACTGGAGCGCCCTACTAGTTACTCCTGCCTGTTTCTCCAGCTTATGCATCAACCTTTTATGGGGTACTGTGTCAAAGGCTTTCTGTCAGACCAAAAAATTGCAGTGCGCCTACCCTTCTCTTTCTTGCTTAATCTTTGTCACCTGATCGTAGAATTCTAACAAGCCTGTAAGGCAAGATTTACCCTCCCTGAACCCATGTTGATGGGTTGTCACGAAGTCTCTTCTCTCCAGATGTGTTACTAGGTTTATTCTCACAATCTTCTCCATAACCTTGCATGGTATACAAGTTAAGGACACTGGCCTGTAGTTCAGTGCCTCTTGTCTGTCACCCTTTTTGTATATTAGTACTACATTAGCAGTCTTCCATATTTCTGGTAGGTCCCCCGTTTCCAGTGACCTACTATACACTATGGAGAGTGGTAAGCAAAGTGCTCCTGCACACTCTTTCAATACCCATTGCGAGATTCCATCCGGCCCAACAGCTTTTCTCACATCCAGCTCCAATAAGTGCTTCTTGACCTCATCTCTTGCAATTTCGAACCTATCCAACGTCACCTGGGTTGCTGCCACCTCTTCTAGCGCCGTGACATCTCCCTGTTCTATTGTAAAGATCTCCTGGAATCTTTTGTTAAGTTCTTCACACACCTCTTTGTCATTCTCTGTGTACCTGTCCTCGCCCACCCTAATTTTCATCACCTGTTCCTTCACTGTTGTCTTCCTCTTGATGTGACTGTGTAGTAGCTTTGGTTCGGTCGTGGCTTTATTAGCTATATCTTTTCATACCTTTTCTCAGCTGCTCTTCTCACACTGACATACTCGTTCCTTGTTCTCTGGTATCTCTCTTTACTTTCTGTTGTTCTGTTATTACGGAAGTTCCTCCATGCCCTTTAGTTCAGCTCCTTTGCTTTCATACATTCCCTATTAAACCACGGATTCATCCTTTGCTTCTCTGTTTTTTTCGTCTCGGGCTGGGACAAACCTGCTTACAGCCTACTGACATTTTTGGGTGACATAGTCCATCATGTCTTGTACGGACTTGGTTCCGAGTTCTGTATCCCAATGTATATCCCATAGGAATGTATTAATTTCCTCATAGTTTCCCTTTCGGTATGCCAGCCCTTTGGTTCCCAGTTCTTTTTTGGGGGTTCCCAGCTCAACCAGGTACTCAAAGCTCAATACACTATGATCACTCATTCCTAATGGGGCTTACAACTTAACTTCCCTTATATCCGACTCATTTAGGGTAAGTATCAGATCAAGCAAGGCTGGTTCATCCCCTCCTCTCATTCTTGTCGGTCCCTTGACGTGTTGACTTAGAAAGTTTCTTGTTGCCACATCCAGCAGCTTAGCTCTACATGTGGGTCTCTGTTCCCCCAATCTATCTTCCCATGGTTGAAGTCTCCCATGATTAGAAGTCTGGATCTGTTCCTGCTAGCCACAGAAGCTGCTCTCTCTACTATATTGATGGTGGCCAAGTTGTTTTTATCATATTCCTGTCTGGGTCTTCTGTCATTCGGTGGAGGGTTATATATGACTACTATTATAATTTTGTCCTTCAGTTGCTATGGTGCCTGATATGTAGTCACTGAAACCTTCACAGTTCTGAATTACCATCTCTTCGAAACTCCAACCTTCTCTTAGTAGCAAAGCTACACCACCTCCTCCTCTCCCTTCTCTCTCTTTCCTCACTACATAGTAGCACTGTGGAAACACTGCGTTTGTTATGATTTTCGTTAGCTTTGTTTTTGTGAGTGCTATTATGTCTGGGTTTTCTTCTAGTGCCCATTCTCCAAGTTCACTTGTTTTATTTGTAATCCCATTTATGTTAGTGTACATTGCCTTGAAGCTCACTTTCTTCTGTTCATTTTCATGTCCTTTTCTTGGCAAACATTCTGCTGTGTGTGTGTGTGTGTGTGTGTGTGTGTGTGTGTGTGTGTGTGTGTGTGTGTGTGTGTGTGTGTGTGTGTGTGTGTGTGTGTGTGTGTGTGTGTGTGTGTGTGTGTGTGTGTGTGTGTGTGTGTGTGTGTGTGTGTGTGTGTGTGTGTGTGTGTTTGTGTGTGTGTGTGTGTGTATTCACCTAGTTGTGTTTGCGGGGGTTGAGCTTTGCTCTTTCGGCCCGCCTATCAACTGTCAATCAACTGTTTACTAACTACACTACTTTTTTTTTCCCCCACACAACACACACACACACACACACACACCCCAGGAAGCAGCCCGTGACAGCTGACTAACTCCCAGGTACCTATTTACTGCTAGGTAACAGGGGCATTCAGGGTGAAAGAAACTTTGTCCATTTGTTTCTGACTCGTGCGGGAATCGAACCCGCGCCACAGAATTACGATTCCTGCGCGCTATCCACCAGGCTACGAGGCCCCCCCTGCGTGTGTGTGTGTGTGTGTGTGTACTCACCTAATTGTGCTTGTGTGGGTTGAGCTTTGGCTCTTTGGCCCCGCCTCTCAACTGTCAGTCAACTGGTATACAGATTCCTGAGCCTACTGGGCTCTATCATATCTTCATTTAAAACTGTGTATGAAGTCAGCCCCTACTACATCACTTCCTAGTGCATTCCATATATTAACTACTTTGACACTGAAAAAGTTCTTTCCTTACGTCTCTTTGGCTCATCTGGGTACTAAGTTTCCACCTGTGTCCCCTTGTTCGTGTCCCACCCGTGCTGAAGAGTTTGTCTTTGTCTATCCTGTCAATTTCCCTGAGAATTTTATAGGTGGTTATCATGTTTCCCCTTACTCTTCGGTTTTCTAGGGATGTGAGGTTCAGCTCCTCTAGCCTTTCCTCGTAGCTCATTCCTCTCAGTTCCGGGACGAGCCTGGTGGCATACTGCTGAATATTCTCTAACTTTGTCTTGTGTTTAACTAGGTATGGACTCCAGGCTGGAGCTGCATACTCCAGGATTGGTCTTACATAAGTGGTATACAGGGTCCTGAACGATTTCTTACACAAGTTTCTAAAGGCAGTTCTTATGTTGGCCAGTCTAGCATATGCCGCTGATGATATTCTTTTGATGTGGGCATCTGGGGACAAGTTCGGTGTGATATCAACTCCCAGATCTTTTTCTCTATTTGACTCTTGCAGAAATTCACCTCCCAGATGGTACCTTGTGTTCAGCCTCCTGCTCCCTTCGCCTAATTTCATTACCTTACACTTTCCTTAATTGAACTTTAGCAGCCATTTTCTAGACCATTCCTCCAGTTTGTCCAGGTCATCCTGTAGTCTCTCTCTATCTTCATCCGTTTTGATTCTTTTCATAATTTTTGCATCATCAGAAAACATCGAGAGGAATGAGTCTATACCCTCTGGAAGATCGTTCACATATTTTAGAAACAGGATGGGTCCAAGTACTGAGCCCTGTGGGACTCCGCTGGTGACATCTCGCCACTCTGATGTCTCCCCCCTCACCGTTACTCGCTGTTTCCTGTTGCTTAAGTACTCCCTTATCCACTGGAGCACCTTCCCTTTTACTCCTGCCGTTGCTCCAACTTTTTTAACAGCTTTTTATGGGGTACTGTGTCAAAGGCTTTTCGGCAGTCCAGGAAAATGCAGTTGGCCCACCCTTCTCTTTCCTGCCTAATTTTTGTTGCCTGGTCATAGAATTCTATAAAACCTGTGAGGCACGATTTACCATCCCTGAGCCCATGTTGGTGGTGCATTACAAAGTTATTTCCCTCCAGATGCTCTACCAGCCTTTTCTTCACGATTTAATCACGATCTCACGTGTGAACTCACCTAGTTGTACTAACCTAGTTGTGTTTGCGGGGATTGAGCTCTGGCTCTTTGGTCCCGCCTCTCAACCGTCAATCAACAGGTGTACAGATTCCTGAGTCTATCGGGCTCTATCATATCTACACTTGAAACTGTGTATGGAGTCAGCCTCCACCACATCACCCCCTAATGCATTTCATTTGTCAACCACTGACACTAAAAAAGTGCTTTCTAATATCTCTGTGGCTCATTTGGGCACTCAGTTTCCACCTGTGTCCCCTTGTGCGTGTTCCCCTTGTGTTAAATAGACTGTCTTTATCTACCCTATCAATTCCCTTCAGAATCTTGAATGTGGTGATCATGTCCCCCGTAACTCTTCTGTCCTCCAGCGAAGTGAGGTTTAATTCCCGCAGTCTCTCCTCGTAGCTCATACCTCTCAGCTCGGGTACTAGTCTGGTGGCAAACCTTTGAACCTTTTCCAGTTTAGTCTTATCCTTGACTAGATATGGACTCCATGGTGGGGCTGCATACTCCAGGATTGGCCTGACATATGTGGTATACAAAGTTCTGAATGATTCTTTACACAAGTTTCTGAATGCCGTTCGTATGTTGGCCAGCCTGGCATATGCCACTGATGTTATCCGCTTGATATGTGCTGCAGGAGACAGGTCTGGCGTGATATCAACCCCCAAGTCTTTTTCCTTCTCTGACTCCTGAAGAATTTCCTCTCCCAGATGATACCTTGTATCTGGCCTCCTGCTCCCTACACCTATCTTCATTACATTACATTTGGTTGGGTTAAACTCTAACAACCATTTGTTCGACCATTCCTTCAGCTTGTCTAGGTCTTCTTGAAGCCTCAAACAGTCCTCTTCTGTTTTAATCCTTCTCATAATTTTAGCATCGTCCGCAAACATCGAGAGAAATGAATCGATACCCTCCGGGAGATCATTTACATATATCAGAAACAAGATAGGACCGAGTACAGAGCCCTGTGGGACTCCACTGGTGACTTCACGCCAATCGGAGGTCTCATCCCTCACCGTAACTCTCTGCTTCCTATTGCTTAGATACTCCCTTATCCACTGAAGGACCTTACCAGCTACACCTGCCTCTCTCTCCAGCTTATGTACCAGCCTCTTATGCGGTACTGTGTCAAAGGCTTTACGACAATCCAAGAAAATGCAGTCCGCCCAGCCCTCTCTTTCTTGCTTCATCTTTGTCACCTGATCGTAGAATTCCATCAAGCCTGTAAGGCAAGATTTACCCTCCCTGAACCCATGTTGGCGATTTGTCGCGAAGTCCCTTCTCTCCAGATGTGTTACCAGGTTTTTTCTCACGATCTTCTCCATCACCTTGCATGGTATACAAGTCAAGGACACTGACCTGTAATTCAGTGCCTCTTGCCTGTCGCCCTTTTTGTATATTGGGACCACATTCGCCGTCTTCCATATTTCTGGTAGGTCTCCCGTCTCCAGTGACTTCCTATACACAATGGAGAGTGGCAAGCAAAGTGCCTCTGCACACTCTTTCAGTACCCATGGTGAGATCCCATCTAGACCAACAGCCTTTCTAACATCCAGATGCAGCAGGTGTCTCTTGACCTCCGCCCTCGTAATTTCGAACTCTTCCAAGGCAGCCTGGTTTACCTCCCTTTCTCCTAGCACAGTGACCTCACCTTGTTCTATTGTGAAGACCTCCTGGAACCTCTTGTTGAGTTCTTCACACACCTCTCTGTCATTCTCTGTATACCTGTCCTCGCCTGTTCGAAGTTTCAATACCTGTTCTTTCACTGTTGTTTTCCTTCTGATGTGACTGTGGAGTAGCTTTGGTTCGGTCTTGGCTTTGTTTGCTATATCATTTTCAAAACTTTTCTCTGCTTCTCTTCTCACCCTGACGTACTCATTCGTGGTTCTCTGGTTTCTCTCTCTACTTTCTGGTGTTCTGTTATTCCGGAAGTTCCTCCACGCCCTTTTGTTCAGTTTCTTCGCTTCCATACATGCCCTATTATACCATGGATATATATGTGTGTGTGTACTCACCTAGTTGTGCTTGCGGGGGTTGAGCTCTGGCTCTTTGGTCCCGCCTCTCAACCGTCAATCAACAGGTGTACAGATTCCTGAGCCTATTGGGCTCTATCATATCTACACTTGAAACTGTGTATGGAGTCAGCCTCCACCACATCACTTCCTAATGTATTCCATTTGTCAACCACTGACACTAAAAAAGTTCTTTCTAATATCTCTGTGGCTCATTTGGGCGCTCAGTTTTCACCAGTGTCCCTTTGTGCCCCTTGTGTTAAATAGCCTGTCTTTATCTACCCTATCAATTCCCTTGAGAATCTTGAATCTGGGGATCATGTCCCCTAACTCTTCTGTCTTCCACCGAAGTGAGGTTTAATTCCCGTAGTCTCTCGTTGTAGCTCATACCTCTCAGCTCGGGTACTAATCTGGTGGCAAATCTTTGAACCTTTTCCAGTTTAGTCTTATCTTTGACTAGATATGGACTCCATGCTGGGGCTGCATACTCCAGGATTGGCCTGACGTATGTGGTATACAAAGTTCTGAATGATTGTTTACACAAATTTCTGAGTGCTGTTCGTATGTTGGCCAGCGTGGCATATGCCGCTGATGTTATTCTCTTGATATGTGCTGCAGGAGACAGGTATGGCGTGATATCAACCCCCAAGTCTTTTTCTTTCTCTGACTCCTGAAGAATTTTCTCTCCCAGATGATACCTTGTATTTGGCCTCCTTCTCCCTACACCTATCTTCATTATATTACATTTGGTTGGGTTAAACTCTAACAACCAGTTGTTCGACCATTCTTGCAGTTTGTCTAGGTCTTCTTGAAGCCTCAAACAGTCCTCTTCTGTCTTAATCCTTCTCATAATTTTGGCATCGTTTGGAAACATTGAGAGAAATGAATCTATACCCTCCGGGAGATCATTTACATATATCAGAAACAAGCCAGAACCGAGTACAGAGCCCTATGGGACTCCACTGGTGACTTCACGCCAATCGGAGGTCTCACCCCTCACCGTAACTCTCTGCTTCCTATTGCATAGGTACTCCCTTATCCACTGGAGCACCTTACCAGCTACACCTGCCTGTCTCTCCAGCTTATGTACCAGCCTCTTATGCGGTACTGTGTCAAAGGCTTTCCGACAATCCAAGAAAATGCAGTCCGCCCAGCGCTCTCTTTCTTGCTTAATCTGTGTTACCTGGTCATAGAATTCTATTAAGCCAGTCAGGCAAGATTTACCCTCCCTGAACCCATGTTGTCGATTTGTCACGAAGTCCCTTCTCTCCAGATGTGCTACCAGGTTTTTTCTCACAATCTTCTCCATCACCTTGCATGATATACAAGTCAAGGATACTGGCCTGTAATTCAGTGCCTCTTGCCTGTCGCCCTTTTCGTATATTGGGCCACATTCGCCGTCTTCCATATTTCTGGCAGGTCTCCCGTCTCCAGTGACCTACTATACACTATGGAGAGTGGCAAGCAAAGTGCCTCTGCACACTCTTTCAGAACTTATGGCGAGATCCCGTCTGGACCAACAGCCTTTCTAACATCCAGGTCCAGCAGGTGTCTCTTGACCTCCTCTCTCGTAATTTCAAACTCTTCCAAGGCCGCCTGGTTTACTTCCTTTTCTCCTAGCACAGTGACCTCACCTTGTTCTGTTGTGAAGACCTCTTGGAACCTGTTGTTGAGTTCATCACACACCTCTTTGTCATTCTCTGTATACCTGTCCTCGCCTGTTCTAAGTTTCATTACCTGTTCCTTCACTGTTGTTTTCCTTCTGATGTGACTGTGGAGTAGCTTTGGTTCGGTCTTGGCTTTGTTTGCTATATCATTTTCATAACTTTTCTCTGCTTCTCTTCTCACCCTGACATACTTATTCCTGGTTCTCTGGTATCTCTCTCTGCTTTCTGGTGTTCTGTTATTCCGGAAGTTCCTCCACGCCCTTTTGTTCAGATTCTTTGCTTCCATACATGCCCCTATTATACCATGGATTCTTCTTTTGCTTCTCGGATTTTTCCTTTTGGGCCTGGATGTATTTGCTTACTGCCTCCTGACACTTTTGGGTGACATAGTCCATCATATCTTGTACAGACTTAGCTCTGAGGTCTGTGTCCCAAGGTATTTCCCTTAGGAAGCTTCTCATCTCCTCATAATTTCCCTTTCGGTATGCCAGTCTTTTGTTTCCTAGTTCTTTTTTGGGGGGATAATTCCTAGCTCTACCAGGTACTCAAAGTTCAATACACTGTGATCACTCATTCCCAAGGGCGCTTCCATCTTGACTTCCCTTATATCTCACTCATTTAGGGTAAATATCAGATTAAGCATTGCTGGTTCATCCTCTCCTCTCATTCTTGTTGGATCCTTGATGTGCTGTCTTAGAAAGTTTCTTGTTGCTACGTCCAGCAGCTTAGCTCTCTATGTTTCTGGTCCTCCATGCGGGTCTCTGTTCTCCCAATCTATCTTCCCATGGTTGAAGTCTCCCATGATTAGTAGTACAGATTCATTCCTGCTAGCAACAGAAGCTGCTCTCTCTATTATGTTAATGGTGGCCATATTGTTTCTATCATATTCCTGTCTGGGTCTTCTGTCATTTGGTGGCGGATTATATATGACTACGACTTTAATTTTTGCCCTCCAGTTGTTATTGTTCCTATTATGTAGTCACTGAAACCTTCACATCCCTGAACAACCAACTCCTCAAAATCCCAGCCTTTTCTTACCAGCAGAGCTACACCACCCCCACCTCTTCCTTCTCTCTCTTTCCTCATAACATAATAGTCCTGTGGGAACACTGCATTTGTTATTGTTTTCGTCAGCTTTGTTTCTGTGAGAGCTATTATGTCTGGGTTTTCTTCTAGTACCCATTCTCCAAGTTCATTTGCTTTATTTGTAATACCGTCTATGTTAGTGTACATTGCTTTGATGCTCACTTTCTTCTGTCCCATCTCAAATCTCCTCCTTGGTGAATGTTCTGCTGGTGGAGGAAGCTGTGGCATGGGTGTGAGGTGGATGCCAGGGTCGCAGAGGATACTGGGATGAGGGGTGGGGGGTCAAGTGATGGGGAAGGACAGGAAGGGTATGGGGTGAATGGGGAGGGAAGACAGGAAGGAATGGGGGGTTTTCTATGCAGAGGAGGGTGGTGGGGTTGCCCTCCTCGCTGGTGTTACTGGGTAGCTGGTTGTGGGTTCCCCCCTCGCCTCTGGGGGTGATGTGTTGGGAGCTGTGGTTTCCTGGTTTTCCCCTCTCGCCCTGCGGTTCTTCCTTGCTTCTGCCACTATGGCCCTCTCCTCCCTCGTCATGTCCCTCTGGAGGAATACTTTTCTGAATTCTCCCACATGTTGCAGGTGGCTTTTCTTTGTTAGAATCGTGTCCTTTGTGTTCTCGTTTGCAAACACTATCTTTAACACACGGTATCGGTCTTTTTTGTACGTGCCTAACCTGAAAACCTTCTCAATGCTATGCTCAGCCCCTTCCATGTCTAGTGCCTTTAGTATTTCATTCACTGCTGCTTTGCCCTTAACATTCCACTCTTTCCTATTAGAGCCTTCGTGCTCTTTAATACCTACAGCTACCACTGCTCTTTTCCTTTCCAGCAGCTGGCTAGTGGAGCGTGCCGCTTCCTGTGAGGTGGCTGCATTCATGGCTACCTCCATCACTGCAGACATTACTTCAGAGTTGTTGTTTTTTAGCATTTCTGCAAATGTTGCTTTTAATGTGGCATTCTCTTCCAAAGTACTATTACCACCTTCTCCCTGGGTGGTGATCTAAGTCTCAGCATCGATACTGTTCTCTTTGAGGGCTCTAATCTCCTCCTTTGCTACTGTCAGCTCTCTTTTTAGGTTGCTTATTTCATTCTTCATTTCCTGCATTCCTCTGTGTGTTTGTGTGTGTGTGTGTGTGTATTCACCTAGTTGTGTTTGCGGGGGTTGAGCTTTGCTCTTTCGGCCCGCCTATCAACTGTCAATCAACTGTTTACTAACTACACTACTTTTTTTTTCCCCCACACAACACACACACACACACACACACACCCCAGGAAGCAGCCCGTGACAGCTGACTAACTCCCAGGTACCTATTTACTGCTAGGTAACAGGGGCATTCAGGGTGAAAGAAACTTTGTCCATTTGTTTCTGACTCGTGCGGGAATCGAACCCGCGCCACAGAATTACGATTCCTGCGCGCTATCCACCAGGCTACGAGGCCCCCCCTGCGTGTGTGTGTGTGTGTGTGTGTGTACTCACCTAATTGTGCTTGTGTGGGTTGAGCTTTGGCTCTTTGGCCCCGCCTCTCAACTGTCAGTCAACTGGTATACAGATTCCTGAGCCTACTGGGCTCTATCATATCTTCATTTAAAACTGTGTATGAAGTCAGCCCCTACTACATCACTTCCTAGTGCATTCCATATATTAACTACTTTGACACTGAAAAAGTTCTTTCCTTACGTCTCTTTGGCTCATCTGGGTACTAAGTTTCCACCTGTGTCCCCTTGTTCGTGTCCCACCCGTGCTGAAGAGTTTGTCTTTGTCTATCCTGTCAATTTCCCTGAGAATTTTATAGGTGGTTATCATGTTTCCCCTTACTCTTCGGTTTTCTAGGGATGTGAGGTTCAGCTCCTCTAGCCTTTCCTCGTAGCTCATTCCTCTCAGTTCCGGGACGAGCCTGGTGGCATACTGCTGAATATTCTCTAACTTTGTCTTGTGTTTAACTAGGTATGGACTCCAGGCTGGAGCTGCATACTCCAGGATTGGTCTTACATAAGTGGTATACAGGGTCCTGAACGATTTCTTACACAAGTTTCTAAAGGCAGTTCTTATGTTGGCCAGTCTAGCATATGCCGCTGATGATATTCTTTTGATGTGGGCATCTGGGGACAAGTTCGGTGTGATATCAACTCCCAGATCTTTTTCTCTATTTGACTCTTGCAGAAATTCACCTCCCAGATGGTACCTTGTGTTCAGCCTCCTGCTCCCTTCGCCTAATTTCATTACCTTACACTTTCCTTAATTGAACTTTAGCAGCCATTTTCTAGACCATTCCTCCAGTTTGTCCAGGTCATCCTGTAGTCTCTCTCTATCTTCATCCGTTTTGATTCTTTTCATAATTTTTGCATCATCAGAAAACATCGAGAGGAATGAGTCTATACCCTCTGGAAGATCGTTCACATATTTTAGAAACAGGATGGGTCCAAGTACTGAGCCCTGTGGGACTCCGCTGGTGACATCTCGCCACTCTGATGTCTCCCCCCTCACCGTTACTCGCTGTTTCCTGTTGCTTAAGTACTCCCTTATCCACTGGAGCACCTTCCCTTTTACTCCTGCCGTTGCTCCAACTTTTTTAACAGCTTTTTATGGGGTACTGTGTGACAGGCTTTTCGGCAGTCCAGGAAAATGCAGTTGGCCCACCCTTCTCTTTCCTGCCTAATTTTTGTTGCCTGGTCATAGAATTCTATAAAACCTGTGAGGCACGATTTACCATCCCTGAGCCCATGTTGGTGGTGCATTACAAAGTTATTTCCCTCCAGATGCTCTACCAGCCTTTTCTTCACGATTTAATCACGATCTCACGTGTGTACTCACCTAGTTGTACTAACCTAGTTGTGTTTGCGGGGATTGAGCTCTGGCTCTTTGGTCCCGCCTCTCAACCGTCAATCAACAGGTGTACAGATTCCTGAGCCTATCGGGCTCTATCATATCTACACTTGAAACTGTGTATGGAGTCAGCCTCCACCACATCACCCCCTAATGCATTTCATTTGTCAACCACTGACACTAAAAAAGTGCTTTCTAATATCTCTGTGGCTCATTTGGGCACTCAGTTTCCACCTGTGTCCCCTTGTGCGTGTTCCCCTTGTGTTAAATAGACTGTCTTTATCTACCCTATCAATTCCCTTCAGAATCTTGAATGTGGTGATCATGTCCCCCGTAACTCTTCTGTCTTCCAGCGAAGTGAGGTTTAATTCCCGCAGTCTCTCCTCGTAGCTCATACCTCTCAGCTCGGGTACTAGTCTGGTGGCAAACCTTTGAACCTTTTCCAGTTTAGTCTTATCCTTGACTAGATATGGACTCCATGGTGGGGCTGCATACTCCAGGATTGGCCTGACATATGTGGTATACAAAGTTCTGAATGATTCTTTACACAAGTTTCTGAATGCCGTTCGTATGTTGGCCAGCCTGGCATATGCCACTGATGTTATCCGCTTGATATGTGCTGCAGGAGACAGGTCTGGCGTGATATCAACCCCCAAGTCTTTTTCCTTCTCTGACTCCTGAAGAATTTCCTCTCCCAGATGATACCTTGTATCTGGCCTCCTGCTCCCTACACCTATCTTCATTACATTACATTTGGTTGGGTTAAACTCTAACAACCATTTGTTCGACCATTCCTTCAGCTTGTCTAGGTCTTCTTGAAGCCTCAAACAGTCCTCTTCTGTTTTAATCCTTCTCATAATTTTAGCATCGTCCGCAAACATCGAGAGAAATGAATCGATACCCTCCGGGAGATCATTTACATATATCAGAAACAAGATAGGACCGAGTACAGAGCCCTGTGGGACTCCACTGGTGACTTCACGCCAATCGGAGGTCTCACCCCTCACCGTAACTCTCTGCTTCCTATTGCTTAGATACTCCCTTATCCACTGAAGGACCTTACCAGCTACACCTGCCTCTCTCTCCAGCTTATGTACCAGCCTCTTATGCGGTACTGTGTCAAAGGCTTTACGACAATCCAAGAAAATGCAGTCCGCCCAGCCCTCTCTTTCTTGCTTCATCTTTGTCACCTGATCGTAGAATTCCATCAAGCCTGTAAGGCAAGATTTACCCTCCCTGAACCCATGTTGGCGATTTGTCGCGAAGTCCCTTCTCTCCAGATGTGTTACCAGGTTTTTTCTCACGATCTTCTCCATCACCTTGCATGGTATACAAGTCAAGGACACTGACCTGTAATTCAGTGCCTCTTGCCTGTCGCCCTTTTTGTATATTGGGACCACATTCGCCGTCTTCCATATTTCTGGTAGGTCTCCCGTCTCCAGTGACTTCCTATACACAATGGAGAGTGGCAAGCAAAGTGCCTCTGCACACTCTTTCAGTACCCATGGTGAGATCCCATCTAGACCAACAGCCTTTCTAACATCCAGATCCAGCAGGTGTCTCTTGACCTCCGCCCTCGTAATTTCGAACTCTTCCAAGGCAGCCTGGTTTACCTCCCTTTCTCCTAGCACAGTGACCTCACCTTGTTCTATTGTGAAGACCTCCTGGAACCTCTTGTTGAGTTCTTCACACACCTCTCTGTCATTCTCTGTATACCTGTCCTCGCCTGTTCGAAGTTTCAATACCTGTTCTTTCACTGTTGTTTTCCTTCTGATGTGACTGTGGAGTAGCTTTGGTTCGGTCTTGGCTTTGTTTGCTATATCATTTTCAAAACTTTTCTCTGCTTCTCTTCTCACCCTGACGTACTCATTCGTGGTTCTCTGGTTTCTCTCTCTACTTTCTGGTGTTCTGTTATTCCGGAAGTTCCTCCACGCCCTTTTGTTCAGTTTCTTCGCTTCCATACATGCCCTATTATACCATGGATATATATGTGTGTGTGTACTCACCTAGTTGTGCTTGCGGGGGTTGAGCTCTGGCTCTTTGGTCCCGCCTCTCAACCGTCAATCAACAGGTGTACAGATTCCTGAGCCTATTGGGCTCTATCATATCTACACTTGAAACTGTGTATGGAGTCAGCCTCCACCACATCACTTCCTAATGTATTCCATTTGTCAACCAATCTGACACTAAAAAAGTTCTTTCTAATATCTCTGTGGCTCATTTGGGCGCTCAGTTTTCACCAGTGTCCCTTTGTGCCCCTTGTGTTAAATAGCCTGTCTTTATCTACCCTATCAATTCCCTTGAGAATCTTGAATCTGGGGATCATGTCCCCTAACTCTTCTGTCTTCCACCGAAGTGAGGTTTAATTCCCGTAGTCTCTCGTTGTAGCTCATACCTCTCAGCTCGGGTACTAATCTGGTGGCAAATCTTTGAACCTTTTCCAGTTTAGTCTTATCTTTGACTAGATATGGACTCCATGCTGGGGCTGCATACTCCAGGATTGGCCTGACATATGTGGTATACAAAGTTCTGAATGATTGTTTACACAAATTTCTGAGTGCTGTTCGTATGTTGGCCAGCGTGGCATATGCCGCTGATGTTATTCTCTTGATATGTGCTGCAGGAGACAGGTCTGGCGTGATATCAACCCCCAAGTCTTTTTCTTTCTCTGACTCCTGAAGAATTTTCTCTCCCAGATGATACCTTGTATTTGGCCTCCTTCTCCCTACACCTATCTTCATTATATTACATTTGGTTGGGTTAAACTCTAACAACCAGTTGTTCGACCATTCTTGCAGTTTGTCTAGGTCTTCTTGAAGCCTCAAACAGTCCTCTTCTGTCTTAATCCTTCTCATAATTTTGGCATCGTTTGGAAACATTGAGAGAAATGAATCTATACCCTCCGGGAGATCATTTACATATATCAGAAACAAGCCAGAACCGAGTACAGAGCCCTATGGGACTCCACTGGTGACTTCACGCCAATCGGAGGTCTCACCCCTCACCGTAACACTCTGCTTCCTATTGCATATTTACTCCCTTATCCACTGGAGCACCTTACCAGCTACACCTGCCTGTCTCTCCAGCTTATGTACCAGCCTCTTATGCGGTACTGTGTCAAAGGCTTTCCGACAATCCAAGAAAATGCAGTCCGCCCAGCGCTCTCTTTCTTGCTTAATCTGTGTTACCTGGTCATAGAATTCTATTAAGCCAGTCAGGCAAGATTTACCCTCCCTGAACCCATGTTGTCGATTTGTCACGAAGTCCCTTCTCTCCAGATGTGCTACCAGGTTTTTTCTCACAATCTTCTCCATCACCTTGCATGATATACAAGTCAAGGATACTGGCCTGTAATTCAGTGCCTCTTGCCTGTCGCCCTTTTCGTATATTGGGCCACATTCGCCGTCTTCCATATTTCTGGCAGGTCTCCCGTCTCCAGTGACCTACTATACACTATGGAGAGTGGCAAGCAAAGTGCCTCTGCACACTCTTTCAGAACTTATGGCGAGATCCCGTCTGGACCAACAGCCTTTCTAACATCCAGGTCCAGCAGGTGTCTCTTGACCTCCTCTCTCGTAATTTCAAACTCTTCCAAGGCCGCCTGGTTTACTTCCTTTTCTCCTAGCACAGTGACCTCACCTTGTTCTGTTGTGAAGACCTCTTGGAACCTGTTGTTGAGTTCATCACACACCTCTTTGTCATTCTCTGTATACCTGTCCTCGCCTGTTCTAAGTTTCATTACCTGTTCCTTCACTGTTGTTTTCCTTCTGATGTGACTGTGGAGTAGCTTTGGTTCGGTCTTGGCTTTGTTTGCTATATCATTTTCATAACTTTTCTCTGCTTCTCTTCTCACCCTGACATACTTATTCCTGGTTCTCTGGTATCTCTCTCTGCTTTCTGGTGTTCTGTTATTCCGGAAGTTCCTCCACGCCCTTTTGTTCAGATTCTTTGCTTCCATACATGCCCCTATTATACCATGGATTCTTCTTTTGCTTCTCGGATTTTTCCTTTTGGGCCTGGATGTATTTGCTTACTGCCTCCTGACACTTTTGGGTGACATAGTCCATCATATCTTGTACAGACTTAGCTCTGAGGTCTGTGTCCCAAGGTATTTCCCTTAGGAAGCTTCTCATCTCCTCATAATTTCCCTTTCGGTATGCCAGTCTTTTGTTTCCTAGTTCTTTTTTGGGGGGATAATTCCTAGCTCTACCAGGTACTCAAAGTTCAATACACTGTGATCACTCATTCCCAAGGGCGCTTCCATCTTGACTTCCCTTATATCTCACTCATTTAGGGTAAATATCAGATTAAGCATTGCTGGTTCATCCTCTCCTCTCATTCTTGTTGGATCCTTGATGTGCTGTCTTAGAAAGTTTCTTGTTGCTACGTCCAGCAGCTTAGCTCTCTATGTTTCTGGTCCTCCATGCGGGTCTCTGTTCTCCCAATCTATCTTCCCATGGTTGAAGTCTTCCATGATTAGTAGTACAGATTCATTCCTGCTAGCAACAGAAGCTGCTCTCTCTATTATGTTAATGGTGGCCATATTGTTTCTATCATATTCCTGTCTGGGTCTTCTGTCATTTGGTGGCGGATTATATATGACTACGACTTTAATTTTTGCCCTCCAGTTGTTATTGTTCCTATTATGTAGTCACTGAAACCTTCACATCCCTGAACAACCAACTCCTCAAAATCCCAGCCTTTTCTTACCAGCAGAGCTACACCACCCCCACCTCTTCCTTCTCTCTCTTTCCTCATAACATAATAGTCCTGTGGGAACACTGCATTTGTTATTGTTTTCGTCAGCTTTGTTTCTGTGAGAGCTATTATGTCTGGGTTTTCTTCTAGTACCCATTCTCCAAGTTCATTTGCTTTATTTGTAATACCGTCTATGTTAGTGTACATTGCTTTGATGCTCACTTTCTTCTGTCCCATCTCAAATCTCCTCCTTGGTGAATGTTCTGCTGGTGGAGGAAGCTGTGCCATGGGTGTGAGGTGGATGCCAGGGTCGCAGAGGATACTGGGATGAGGGGTGGGGGGTCAAGTGATGGGGAAGGACAGGAAGGGTATGGGGTGAATGGGGAGGGAAGACAGGAAGGAAAGGGGGGTTTTCTATGCAGAGGAGGGTGGTGGGGTTGCCCTCCTCGCTGGTGTTACTGGGTAGCTGGTTGTGGGTTCCCCCCTCGCCTCTGGGGGTGATGTGTTGGGAGCTGTGGTTTCCTGGTTTTCCCCTCTCGCCCTGCGGTTCTTCCTTGCTTCTGCCACTATGGCCCTCTCCTCCCTCGTCATGTCCCTCTGGAGGAATACTTTTCTGAATTCTCCCACATGTTGCAGGTGGCTTTTCTTTGTTAGAATCGTGTCCTTTGTGTTCTCGTTTGCAAACACTATCTTTAACACACGGTATCGGTCTTTTTTGTACGTGCCTAACCTGAAAACCTTCTCAATGCTATGCTCAGCCCCTTCCATGTCTAGTGCCTTTAGTATTTCATTCACTGCTGCTTTGCCCTTAACATTCCACTCTTTCCTATTAGAGCCTTCGTGCTCTTTAATACCTACAGCTACCACTGCTCTTTTCCTTTCCAGCAGCTGGCTAGTGGAGCGTGCCGCTTCCTGTGAGGTGGCTGCATTCATGGCTACCTCCATCACTGCAGACATTACTTCAGAGTTGTTGTTTTTTAGCATTTCTGCAAATGTTGCTTTTAATGTGGCATTATCTTCCAAAGTACTATTACCACCTTCTCCCTGGGTGGTGATCTAAGTCTCAGCATCGATACTGTTCTCTTTGAGGGCTCTAATCTCCTCCTTTGCTACTGTCAGCTCTCTTTTTAGGTTGCTTATTTCATTCTTCATTTCCTGCATTCCTCTGTGTGTGTGTGTGTGTGTGTGTGTGTGTACTCACCTAGTTACTCACCTAGTTTTGCTTGCGGGGGTTGAGCTCTGGCTCTTTGGTCCCGCCTCTCAACCGTCAATCAACAGGTGCACAGAATCCTGAGCCTATTGGGCTCTATCATATATACACTTAAAACTGTGTATGGATTCAGCCTCCACCACATCACTTCCTAATGCATTCCATTTGCCAACCACTCTGACATTAAAGTTCTCTCTAATATCTCTGTGGCTCATTTGGGCGCTCAGTTTCCACCTGTGTCCCCTTGTGCGTGTGCCCCTATCAATAGCCTGTCTTTATCTACCCTATCAATTCCCTTGAGAATCTTGAATGTGGTGATCATGTCCCCCTTAACTCTTCTGTCTTCCAGCGAAGTGAGGTTTAATTCCCGTAGTCTCTCCTCGTAGCTGATACCTCTCAGCTCGGGTACTAGTCTGGTGGCAAATCTTTGAACCTTTTCCAGTTTAGTCTTATCCTTGACTAGATATGGACTCCATGCTTTGGCTGCATACTCCAGGATTGGCCTGACATATGTGGTATACAAAGTTCTGAATGATTCTTTACACAAATTTCTGAATGCCATTCGTATGTTGGCCAGCCTGGCATATGCCGCTGATGTTATCCTCTTGATATGTGCTGCAGGAGACAGGTCTGGCGTGATATCAACTCCCAAGTCTTTTTCTTTCTCTGACTCCTGAAGAATTTCCTCTCCCAGATAATACCTTGTATTTGGCCTCCTGCTCCCTGCACCTATCTTCATTATATTACATTTGGTTGGGTTAAACTCTAACAACCACTTGTTCGACCATTCCTGCAGTTTGTCTAGGCCTTCTTGAAGCCTCAAACAGTCCTCTTCTGTCTTAATCCTTCTCATAATTTTGGCATTGTCAAAAACATTGAGAGAAATGAATCTATACCCTCCGGGAGATCATTTACATATATCAGAAACAAGATAGGACCGAGTACAGAGCCCTGTGGGACTCCACTGGTGACTTCACGTCAATCGGAGGTCTCACCCCTCACCGTAACTCTCTGCTTCCTCTGTGTTTGTGTGTGTGTGTGTGGACTCACCTAATTGTACTCACCTAATTGTGCTTGCAGGGGTTGAGCTTTGGCTCTTTGGTCCCGCCTCTCAACTGTCAATCAAGTGGTGTACAGATTCCTCAGCCTACTGGGCTCTATCATATCTACATTTGAAACTGTGTATGGAGTCAGCCTCCACCACATCACTTCCTAGTGCATTCCATTTATTAACTACTCTGACACTGAAAAAATTCTTTCTAACGTCTCTGTGGCTCATCTGGGTACTAAGTTTCCACCTGTGTCCCCTTGTTCGTGTCCCACCCGTGCTGAAGAGTTTGTCTTTGTCCACCCTGTCAATTCCCCTGAGAATTTTGTAGGTGGTTATCATGTCTCCCCTTACTCTTCGGTTTTCCAGGGATGTGATGTTCAGCTCCTTTAGCCTTTCCTCGTAGCTCAATCTTTTCAGTTCCGGGACGAGCCTGGTGGCATACCGCTGAATCTTCTCTAACTTTGTCTTGTGTTTAACTAGGTATGGACTCCAGGCTGGAGCTGCATACTCCAGGATTGGTCTTACATAAGTGGTATACAGGGTTCTGAAAGATTCCTTACACAAGTTTCTGAAGGCAGTTCTTATGTTGGCCAGTCTAGCATATGCCGCTGATGATATTCTTTTGGTGTGGGCCTCTGGGGACAGGTTCGGTGTGATATCAACCCCCAGATCCTTCTCTCTATTTGACTCTTGCAGGATTTCCCCTCCCAGATGATACCTTGTGTTCAGCCTCCTGCTCCCTTCGCCTAATTTCATTACCTTACACTTTCCCGAGTTGAACTTTAGCAGCCATTTTCTAGACCATTCCTCCAGTTTATCCAGGTCATCCTGTAGTCTCTGTCTATCTTCATCCGTTTTGATTCTTCTCATAATTTTTGCATCATCAGCAAACATCGAGAGGAATGAGTCTATACCCTCTGGAAGATCGTTCACATATTTTAGAAACAGGATGGGTCCAAGTACTGAGCCCTGTGGGACTCCGCTGGTGACATCTCGCCACTCTGATGTCTCCCCCCTCACCGTTACTCGCTGTTTCCTGTTGCTTAAGTACTCCCTTATCCACTGGAGCACCTTCCCTTTTACTCCTGCCTGTTGCTCCAACTTTTTTAACAGCCTTTTATGGGGTACTGTGTCAAAGGCTTTTTGGCAATCCAGGAAAATGCAGTCGGCCCACCCTTCTCTTTCTTGCCTAATTTTCGTTGCCTGGTCATAAAATTCTATTAAACCTGTGAGGCACGATTTACCATCTCTGAACCCATGTTGGTGGTGTGTTACAAAGTTATTTCCCTCCAGATGCTCTACGAGCCTTTTCCTCACGATCTTCTCCAGCACCTTGCATGGTATACAAGTTAAGGAAACTGGCCTGTAATTCAGTGGATCTTGCCTGTCACCCTTTTTGTATATTGGGACCACATTAGCTGTCTTCCAACTGTCTGGTAAGTCTCCTGTTTCCAGTGACCTGTTATACACCATAGAGAGTGGCACACTTAGCGCTTCTGCACCTTCCTTTAGTATCCATGGTGAGATTCTATCAGGCCCAACAGCCTTTGTCACATCCAGCTCCAGCAGACACCTTTTGACCTCATCACTGGTGAGGTCAAATTCCTCCAAGGTTGCTTGGTTTGCTACCTCCTCATTTAGTGCAGGGGCTTCTCCTTGTTCTATTGTGAAGCCCTCCTGGAATCTCTTGTTGAGTTCTTCACACACCTCCTTGTCATTCTCTGTGTATCTGTTCTCCCCTTTCCGCAGCTTCATCACTTGTTCCTTCACTGCTGTTTTCCTCCTGATGTGGCTGTGGAGCAGCTTTAGTTGGGTCTTGGCTTTACTCGCAATGTCATTTTCAAACTGTCTCGCTGCTTCCCTCCTCACTCTAATGTACTCATTTCTAGCCCTCTGGTATCTCTCCCTACTCTCTGGTGTTCTGTTATTTCTGTAGTTTCTCCATGTTCTTTTACTCAGTTGTTTCGCTATCTTACATTCCTGGTTGAACCATAGGTTTTTCTGTTGTTTTTCGTTTTTCTCCTTTTGGACGGGGATAAACCTGTGTGTGTGTGTGTTTACTAGTTGTGTTTTTGCGGGGGTTGAGCTTTGCTCTTTCGGCCCGCCTCTCAACTGTCAATCAACTGTTTACTAACTACTTTTTTTTTTGTTGTTTTTTTTTCCCACACCACACACACACACATCAGGAAGCAGCCCGTGACAGCTGACTAACTCCCAGGTACGTATTTACTGCTAGGTAACAGGGGCATTTAGGGTGAAAGAAACTTTGCCCATTTGTTTCTGCCTCGTGCGGGAATCGAGCCCGCGTCACAGAATTACGAGTCCTGCGCGCTATCCACCATGCTACGAGGCCCCAATGTGTGTGTGTGTGTGTGTGTGTGTGTGTGTGTGTGTGTGTGAGTGTGTGTACTCACCTAGTTGTACTCACCTAATTGTGTTTGCGGGGGTTGAGCTCTGGCTCTTTGGTCCCGCCTCTCAACCGTCAATCAACAGGTGTACAGATTCCTGAGCCTATTGGGCTCTATCATATCTACACTTGAAACTGTGTATGGAGTCAGCCTCCACCACATCTCTTCCTAATGCATTCCATTTGTCCACCACTCTGACACTAAAAAAGTTCTTTCTAATATCTCTGTGGCTCATTTGGGCACTCAGTTTCCACCTGTGTCCCCTTATACGTGTTCCCCTTGTGTTAAATAGACTGTCTTTATCTACCCTATCAACACACACACACACACATGTGTGTGTGTGTGTGTGTGTGTGTGTGTGTGTGTGTGTGTTTGTGTGTGTGTGTGTGTGTGTGTGTGTGTGTGTGTGTGTGTGTGTGTGTGTGTGTGTGTGTGTGTGTGTGTGTGTGTGTGTGTGTGTGTGTGTGTGTGTGTGTGTGTGTGTGTGTGTGTGTGTGTGTGTTTTTGATGTGTTTAATTCCCTTGGTGTGTGAGTCTAAAGTGTGTTTGGGAGGTAAGTACTATTAAGTAAACATTATTATATTCACTAAATGAGAGTATGGGGAGGCACGGTGTTATGATCTCAGCCTACAGGAGAAACGAGTCTCCCCCTTGAGAGTTATTCAACAAGCCTGACCTAACTAGAAAGTATAGGAAATATAGAGGCGATAACACAGATGTAAAATAGTTTGTTGGATTCAATGAACAATTTAAGATTATGGGCAGTGAATAAGAAAACAGATAAATGTCTGGGTAGGTGTTGTGGATAATTTGCTGAAGGCGTGAGGCTTGCTTCTGTAGGGCTTTGACGCTCACTTGAGGCCAGACATCGCAGGGGAAAGCTGCGCTCCGTTTGAGCTCCTGTCAGAAAGGAACCCCTAGTGATATATCTCCAAGAGAAGAGAAGTGTGCAGACATGCCAGCTGTGGAAATGAGCTGAGAACGTTGTGGTCTCAAGTCCTCGACGGCGAGGAGAGTTTATTAAGCTGCTCAGAGACATTTTCGTGGGCTGTGTGGAGCGTTCTGACCAGACGCCGTCAGAGGGATAGCGCCCTCGACTAGACAATCTGTGGTAAACCCGATATAAGCCAGTTCATAGTGATTACTTGTAGTTGGTCGTGTGCCCAGCAACAGTAGCGAAAGTTTATTGATAAGTTAGAAATGTTTTGGTAAGGCAGGAAGCCTAAATGAGAGGACGGAGATGAGAGAGACAGCTGGAGGGACGAGCAGCACGTCCTCTCCCGTCGACCGCCTGAAGCCAACTGCCTGGCAGCGGAGGACCCTCCCAGAGTAAGTGAGGCCCGCCGGGCGAGGTGGAGCATGGACCAGCCCAACGGCGGAGTCCACTCTCACAGTATGTAGAGACCAGATGGATATAGGAGGCAAACATATTGTGTGGTTTTTTTTGTTTATGTGTTTAAGGGGAAACATTTTTACTGGAGTGTCGATGGGTTGCAGGTTTGTCTTTGGGGAAGAAATTGCTGAGAACTTCGAAGCCAGCACAGAGGGAGTAGTTGGTGAGACTCCAAGGTAGTGGAGGAGAGGTCCTCGAGCTGTGAAGAGAAGCAGTGAAGAGGAGTGTCACGTGTTTCTGTAGAGGTGGTGAAGCACCACAGTTCTTCGAGGAAACTTCATGGTATAGTAGCCTGGAGAGCCGTGGAGGACCCTAGTAGATGTAGTGAAGCACCATAGTTGTTCAAGGAAACTTCATGGTAGCAGCCTGGAGGAGCTGCAGAGGATCCTGGTAGTTAAGCCCGGAAGAACCTGAAGATATCAGGGTAGTGAGCTTCCAGATGTGGAAGGGAATTTCTAAATGATCACTTGTAGGGAGTTGATAGAGTGTTTGTCTGTAGCGTGTGAGACACAGTGAAAGGCGAGTGATAGTTTGCCATTTTTGTACCAAGGAGTGTTTATACTGAAGGATAGAGTTATAGTCGTAGGCTGGATTACCTACAGATGTATGTGTTCTAGGGCTGATAGGGTGATCGATTGATCATTGTCGTGTATCAAGGAACATTTATACTGATATATGTTATTGCATTCATACGCTGATTTTCCTTGTACATGTTTACATATATATATTCTCTTGCTGATAGTGCAACATTGTATTATAAGATTTGATCTACTTGAGGAGGTTGATAGTATCAGGTGGTGAACCAGGAGATAGGATACCACTTGATAAGCTGAGGATAGAGTTCTGATGTTGGAGTGCAACCTGACTGAAATAGTGTAAAGTGTAGGATTCATTATTATTATATGTGTATATGTATTGTGTATGTGCTCTGTCCAGTAAATGTATTCATATTTGCTAGTGTCTGACCTTGTCCTAGTGAGGCTTCACAGGAGCTAGTAAAGAAGGAGAGAGAGAGAGAGAGAGAGAAAGTACCAAGAACCACTGCTGTGGACAGGGTAAAAGGTAATACTAGTAAGTCAAAGGGGATTGAGGAGATCATATCCCATAAGGAGAGAGTGGGGAGTCACAGCGGCTTGAGTGGATGTGTGCACGTGACAACGAGGCTAAGTGTTGGAGCCGCATCCCCTAAACGTGTGACGTTGAGCCCCTCTCCAAGAGCTAGAAGTGCCTAGTGTGATCTTCTAGTGAAGTATAAGCACTCTACCGAGTTGTGGGTTGGGTTGTCCGTAAAGGAGGAGCAACACGACAACACCACCAACACACACTATAACAAATTGGGGGCCTGTGTCCGGGAGAGTGTGAACTGACACACCCACACCCTGTCCAAGAGTGGATTGTTACACCCCTTGTTGAAATAGATAAACTGTGTGACCGCAGGTGTATATTCTCTCTCTTGGGAAGACTCACAGGACAAGATGGATAAGGTGCAAGCGTTTGTGGAGTTAGGCAAGCCTGTGGACTTGGAAGGTTGCACGAGGGATCAATTAAAACCAATAGCAGAAAAATGTGGCATCATGTTGAAAGCTTTTAAAGTAGCTGGGATGAAGGATGAGATCCTGAGGTAGTTAAGAGCCGAAAGTGAAGCGGCAGAGCAAGGAGCCCAGAGAGGAGCTGAAAGTGGAAAGGAGGATGATGGACAGGATGAAGTGAGATCCCAGGGATCAAGTAGGAGCAGCAAGAGTAGCCGCAGTAGCAGGAGTAGCCGGAATTGGAGCTTGGAGAGATTCCAGTTAGAGCTCCAGATGCAGCGTGAGGAGAGACAGTTCCAGCTGGAAAAGATGAATTTGGAACTCCAAATGAAAAATGAAGTCGAGAAGGAAAAAGAGAAAACCAGACTGGAAATAGAAAAAGAGAGAGCAAGACTAGAGATGGAGAAAGAAAAAGAGAAAGCAAGACTAGAGGTCGAAAAAGAAAAAGAGAGAACAAAACATGCAGATAGAAGCGAATAGAACCTTGGCTGAGCAAAGGATAGAACACGGGTGGCCAGAGAGCACCACCCAGGTATCACACTCACCAGATGTTAGGGTTAGGGAGAAGGACATTCCCTTGTTTGTTCCCAAAGAGGCAGAGAGCTTCTTCGAGCAATTTGAAAAAGTAGCCAGTATCAAAGAGTGGCCACAGGAGGAATGGGCCCAGCTGGTCCAGTTAAGATTGACCGGTGCAGCCAGGGAGGCGTACACCCAATTGTCACTGGAAGAGTGCCAGGATTATGCCACAGTAAAGAGCAGCATATTGCGCTCATTTCAACTAACCCCAGAAGCTTATAGGAAGCGCTTCAGAGAGATGATCAAAGTTGGAGCATGTACCTTTGCTGAGACAGCAAGAGATCTGGAAAGACGATTCCAGAAGTGGATTGAGGCTGCTGGAGTTGGATCTTACGCTGACCTGAAGCAACTGATGGTTATGGAGAAGTTCTTGGAGATGATGCATCCCGAAACAAAGTTCAAGATCCAAGAAGCAGGGGTAAAGGATGTGAAAGATGCCGCAGATAGGTAGGATATGATTACGCAAGCTTACAAGAGCTTGAGGGAAAACAGAGTGAGAAGCGAGGCGAGACGCAGCAATAGCAGACCCAGTGGAGTCTGGGTAGGAAGAAATTATGAAAGGCCCAGAAGAGTCTTGGGTGAGAAGAATTTTGATAAGTGGGCGGATAAACGTGAGTACTCTAAAACTCAGAAGAGTAGGTCGCGCACTTCGTCTGAAAGTGAGGATGGAGGAGCTAAACGAGAAACTAATCGTGATCCAGGAAATCAAGAGTCCAGTAAAGCCCCACAGAGTGCAGGTAGTGTGCCTGGCCCGAGGAACTCTCATGCGAGCGGACAGAGTCAGAGTCGCTCTGATACATTTAGAACAGACTTTTCGCAGGTGAGGTGTTACAATTGTAACGGATTGGGTCACGTGATGCGAGATTGTAGGCAGGGCAAAAGAGTTGTGACCCTGGCCGTGTGTGACCCCCGAAGTAAATATATTAATGTGTTCCAAGACAAACCACAGAAGGTGAACTTAGTGAACGAGAGGTATAGGCCGTTCATGAGCAAAAGTTGGATCAGTATACGAGGCCAACCTGAGGTAGAAGTTGGTATCTTAAGAGATACTGGAGCTAATCAGAGCTTGATTGCGAGAAGCCTGATTGGGAATAATCGACGGTTAGCTGGCAGTGGGAAGATGAAAGTATATGGGTTATTGTCTGAGAGTGACATGCCTGTTTGTACTGTCCAGCTAAGGTCAGAATATGTGTCGGTGGAGGTGATGTTGGGAGTGTGCCCCGACATACCTGTTCCAGGAGTCCAAGTGATCCGGGGAAATGACTTGTGCGGGACAAAGGTGTTGCCAAGAGTCATAACGGAGACTGTGCCAGAGGAGTGCCCAGAAGGCCACAGCACGGGTGGGACACCTGAGTGTGTGAACCTGACTGACATCCGAGGAGATGAGTCAGGAGACCGCCAAGCCATTGAAAACTCTGTCTCGGTAGTGATGAAGGTAGAGGAGGCCTGTCGATTCAACCGGTGGAAGATATCGACGTAGATATAGCGTGGCTGTTTGATGAAGGTCCAGCCCAGGAAAATGTAGTCTCGGTGAGGTCAAAAGTGAAGATGGCCTAGCCGAAGAAGAATCATGTGAAGAGAATGGACGTGAGTAGAGCCCAGCCCGCTGGAATTAAGAGTCGGAAGGCGAATGCAACTGTGCTGAGTAGGAATGAGGAAGGATGTGGACAGACTGAGGACGGGAGTAGAGAGTCAAGTTGTCCACGAGCACAGAGGCATTTTGATAATGGGGTTAAGTTGTTTGAGATGTCAGGAGTTGACATGTTTCACAGAAAACGTGGAGGAGAAATAGTGAAGAAGAGTAATAGCCGAGAAAATGAAAGGAGAAGAGAGAGTATGTGTGGAGAGATGTTTACAAACACTCCAGGAGAGGGAAAGCGACATGTACGGTCGAGTGCTGTTGGGTGTAGTACAGTGCTCGAATAAACTTTTAGGGAACGAAGAAGAGTTGAAGGAGAAGAAATGGAGTGGTGCAGAGGTGAGAAGTGTGGGAAGAGGATGATGATACAAGCATGGAGGAATAGAAGAAAGCCGAGGACTTGATGGAAGTCAAACAGGATGAGGTCTCGGATAAATGAGACGAAAGGGAGGATCGTCGGTGAAGACGAGGGAGTGAAGTATGATGACAGGAGACGAAATTATAATGGCAGTAGATGGAAGTGTGAAGACGACAGAGGAAGTGCTGACAGTGGATGTCTGACTCTGGACGTGAAGAGAAGATGAGGAAACGGAGGGTGGAAACAATAAGTAGAGTGGACCGATGGAGTGCAGGCGTCCAAGGAGGACAGCCTAGCTAAGAGGTGCCAGAGAAGTCAGATCGTTTGTGAGAAGATCATGTTTCTGGCGAGTTATGAGTCAGATGTTGCAAGGAGCAACGAACTAATTGTAGACTCCTAAGGGAGTACGTAAGCAGATCAACCGGTCGAACCAATCGGTTGAAGAACGAGACAGTGTGGTGGCGGATGTATTATCCCGAGCTTTGCCACTGGAATAACTTTCAAAAATAAGGGGAGGGGAGTGTTATGATCTCAGCCTACAGGAGAAACTAGTCTCCCCCTTGAGAGTTATTCAACAAGCCTGACCTAAATAGAAAGTATAGGAAATATAGAGGCGATAACACAGATGTAAAATAGTTAGTTGGATTCAATGAACAATTTAAGATTATGGTCAGTGAATAAGAAAACAGATAAATGGTTAGGAGATGTGGATAATTTGCTGGAGGCGTGAGGCTCGCTTCTGGAGGGCTTTTGTTGGAAATTTCCAACGCTAATAAACTACTATTGTATTATAATAAATCATCATCATTATATACTAACTACAGTAGTTATTAATTTCACTAAAGGTAGTGTAAAGATAAATTAAACCATTTCATCTGCGTATTAGTGCTAGAATTCTCATGAAATCGAGTAGCAACATTGCGTCAGATAATGTCTAGTTAGATACTTTATTACCAATGTGTTACAGAATTGAATGTGGTTCTCTAAAATTATCAGTATTCCGTGTAATAATTACCTACGGATAATATGACTCCCGATAATCTAAAACCGATTGTTATTAACTGAAATTTTTATCAAGTAGCAGTTTTATCTGTTACGTGCGAATGCTATGGAGAATAAAAATCATCTCCATTTCTCGTTAAGACCATTAATCGAGAATATGATAATATTTAAGTCCCTATAATTGCAACCCAGTTCTCATTAACGTATTACATCCATAATTGCGGGGAAAAGAATTATTCGTGATTAATAATTTCTGTGGTGAATGCGAGAGACGGGTTGAGGAAAGGCGGAGACGCCATTGGACACGAGACATCCATGGCGTGAAGCGTGGCGAGACACGTGGTAGTAACTGGGGAGTTTTTATCGACAAGAATTACATTGATACCCGGTTAACAGTTAACTATTACTTATTTACATGTTCTATAGTGCCCGGCCAGTTAATAACGCGTCAACAATTAAAGCCACGACCCGTAATTACACGTACACAGCAGTGGACGCCTGGGACTGGCTGACGCGGTTTCGGCAGACCTCAGTATTTGATACGCTCATGCTAAGTATACCATTCTCGTTTGATGCATCATCCTAGATTGTATATTTGTGAGTAGTCTGTCGTTATACAGAAAGGATACCTAATACACAACATTAGTTGAATTTCAACAATTTCTTCGTTTTCATGAATATATGAAATAAATCGTAGCCTAATCAAATGCTACTTAAATTTCTCTGATTTCAGGGTGTATACGAGGAGTCGACAAGTTGTTTCTCATCATTCGTGATATTCACCTCGGGTTCTTTCTTTATTGGGATCCTGTGACCACGAGGACGAATGACAAAATGGCGTTATAGAAATCGTCTTACAGCTAAGACCTCTATTCCGTACAAATTTATCAAATATTATTGCTGATGTCTATATAATTCATATAGGATCTTTACATTGAATAAATTATTGCCATAAATGAGGATTTGGTAATTAATGTGTTTGCTCTGACTGTTGCTCAGTAATTCATAATCTTTAATATTCATAATTTGAGTTATCATATTTTTGAATCTATTGTAGTTTAGATTTACCATGTTATTAACTAAACAATGAAATAGTGACGAACCACACTGGTTCCTAGATATATTTGAACTTCTAGAAATACCCCCCCAATGTTGATATTTGAGGCTTTGACTTTAATTAATTAATAATACAGTCTATTCATTATTTTCAAGTGATTCTTCTTTTAATTATTATCCATAGACACTGGGTTCTCTAGTGTCATTCTAATGATCACTTTTATTCGCTTTCCCTCTTTTCTCAAAAGTGGGTGGTCCTTCGATTTATTAAATACAATAAGCAAAAAATTGAATATATGAGTCAAGCCCCAGAAAACCAACAGCTTTGACCCTCACTTGAGGCCAGACATCGCAGGGGAAAGCCGCACTCCATTTGAGCTCCCATCAGAAAGGAACCCCTAGTGATATATCTCCAAGAGAAGAGAAGTGTGCAGACGTGCCAGATGTGGAATTGAGCTGAGAACGTTGTGGTCTCAAGTCCTGGACGGCGATGAGAGTTTATTAAGCTGACCAGATACATTTTCGTGGGCTGTGTGGAGCGCCCTGACCAGACGCCGCCAGAGGGATAGCGCCCTCGACTAGACAATCTGTGGTAAGCCCGATACAAGCCAGTTCATAGTGATTACTTGTAGTTGGTCGTGTGCCCAGCGACAGTAGCGAAAGTTTATTGATAAGTTAGAAATGTTTTGGTAAGGCAGGAAGCCTAAATGAGAGGACGGAGATGAGAGAGACAGCTGGAGGGACGAGCAGCACGTCCTCTCCCGTCGACCGCCTGAAGCCAACTGCCTGGCGGCGGAGGATCCTCCCAGAGTGAGTGAGGCCCGCCGGGCGAGGTGGAGCACGGACCAGCCCAACGGGGGAGTCCACTCTCACAGTATGTAGAGACCAGATGGATATAGGAGGCAAACATATTGTGTGGTTATTTTTTGTTTATGTGTTTAAGGGGAAACATTTTTATTGGAGTGTCGATGGGTTGCAGGTTTGTCTTTGGGGAAGAAGTTGCTGAGAACTTCGAAGCCAGCACAGAGGGAGTAGTTGGTGAGACTCCAAGGTAGTGGAGGAGAGGACCTCGAGGTGTGAAGAGAAGTGTCACGTGTTTCTGTAGAGGTGGTGAAGCACCACGTTTCCTCGAGGAAACTTCATGGTATAGTAGCCTGGAGAGCCGTGGAGGACCCTAGTAGAAGTAGTGAAGCACCATAGTTGTTCAAGGAAACTTCATGGTAGCAGCCTGGGGGAGCTGCAGAGGATCCTGGTAGTTAAGCCCGGATGAACTTGAAGATATCAGGGTAGTGAGCTTCCAGATGTGGAAGGGAAGTTCTAAATGATCACTTGTAGGGAGTTGATAGAGTGTTTGTCTGTAGCGTGTAAGACACAGTGAAAGGCGAGTGATAGTTTGCCATTTTTGTACCAAGAAGTGTTTATACTGAAGCATAGAGTTATAGTCGTAGGCTGGATTACCTACAGATGTATGTGTTCTAGGACTGATAGGGTGATCGATTGATCATTGTCGTGTATCAAGGAACATTTATACTGATATATGTTATTGCATTCATATGCTGATTTTCCTTGTACATGTTTACATATATATATTCTCTTGCTGATAGTGCAACATTGTATTATAAGATTTGATCTACTTGAGGAGGTTGATAGTATCAGGTGGTGAACCAGGAGATAGGATACCACTTGATAAGCTGAGGATAGAGTTCTGATGTTGGAGTGCAACCTGACTGAAATAGTGTAAAGTGTAGGATTCATTATTATTATATGTGTATATGTATTGTGTATGTGCTCTGTCCAGTAAATGTATTCAAATTTGCTAGTGTCTGACCTTGTCCTAGTGAGGCTTCCCAGGAGGCAGGAAAGAAGGAGAGAGAGAGAGAGAAAGAACCAAGAACCACTGCTGTGGACAGGGTAGAAGGTAATACTAGTATGTCAAAGGAGATTGAGGAGATCATATCCCATAAGGAGAGAGTGGGGAGTCACAGCGGCTCGAGTGGGTGTGTGCACGTGACAACGAGGCTAAGTGTGGGAGCCGCATCCCCTAAACGTGTGACGTTGAGCCCCTCTCCAAGAGCGAGAAGTGCCCAGTGTGATCTCCTGGTAAGCACTCTACCGAGTTGTGGGTTGGGTTTGCCAGAAAGAAGGATCAACGACGACAACACCACCAACCCATACTATAATAATGGCCAGTGAAATGTGAGCCGTCTTGAGATCAGAAATGGTTTGCTGTATGACCCTGGCGAGAGGTGTAGTGAGCCAGTGTTACAGCATGTTACCTTGCTGCTCGTCCTGCACACCCATCTTGCTGCGTCACTCTCTCTTCCCTTGTATCTCTGTCTCTTTCTGCCTTGGCCCCTCTGCATCTCCCCTTCTGCCTCTGCCCCTCTGCTTCTGCCCCCTTGGGCTCTGCCTCTGCCCATATGCTTCTGCCCCTCTACCTCTGCCCCTCTCCCTCTCGGCCCCTGACCTTCTGCCTCTTCCCCCATGCCTCTGCTACTCTGCCTCATCCCCTCTGCCTCTGCCCCTCTTCCTTGGCCCCTCTGCCTCGACCCCTCTGCCTCGACCCCTCTGCCTCGACCTCTCTGCCTCGGCCCCCTCTTCCTCAGCCCCCTCTGCCTCGACCCCTCTGCTCGACCCCTCTGCCTCAGTTCATCTGCCTCTGCCCCTCTGCCTCTGCCCTTCTGCCTTGGACCCTCTGCCTCGACCCCTCTGCCTCGACCCCTCTGCCTCTGCCCCTCTGCCTCAGCCCCTCTGCCTCGACCCCTCTGCCTCAGCCCCTCTGCCTCGACCCCCTCTGCCTCGGCCCCTCTGCCTCGACCCCTCTGCCTCAGCTCCCTCTGCCTCGGCCCCTCTACCTCTGCCCCTCTTACTCTGGCCCTCTGCCTCAACCCCTCTGCCTCAGCCCCTCTGCCTCAGCCCCCTCTGCTTCTGCCCCTCTTACTCTGGCCCTCTGCCTCGACCCCTCTGCCTCAGCCCCTCTGCCTCAGCCCCTCTGCCTCAGCCCCTCTGCCTCGACCCCTCTGTCTCAGCCCCTCTGCCTCGACCCCTCTGCCTCGGCCCCTCTGCTTCAGCCCCTCTGCCTCAGCCCCTCTGCCTCAGCCCCCCTGCCTCAGCCCCTCTGCTTCAGCCCCTCTGCCTCGGCCCCTCTGCCTTGACCCCTCTGCCTCGACCCCTCTGCCTCAGCCCTCTCTGCCTCAGCCCCCCTCTGCCTCAGCCCCCTCTGCCTCGACCCCTCTGCCTCGACCCCTCTGCCTCGGCCCCTCTGCTTCAGCCCCTCTGCCTCAGCCCCTCTGCCTCAGCCCCTCTGCCTCAGCCCCTCTGCTTCAGCCCCTCTGCCTCGGCCCCTCTGCCTTGACCCCTCTGCCTCGACCCCTCTGCCTCAGCCCTCTCTGCCTCAGCCCCCCTCTGCCTCAGCCCCCTCTGCCTCGACCCCTCTGCGTCGACCCCTCTGCCTCAGCCCCCTCTGCTTCGGAACCTCTGCCTCAGCCCCTCTGCCTCAGCCCCTTTGCCTCGACCCCTCTGCCTCAGCCCCCTCTGCCTCGAACCCTCTGCCTCAGCCCCTCTGCCTCAGCCCCCTCTGCCTCAGCCCCCTCTGCCTCAGCCCCTCTGCCTCAGCCCCCTCTGCCTCGACCCCTCTGCCTCGACCCCTCTGCCTCGGCCTCTCTGCCTCAGCCCCTCTGCCTCAGCCCCTCTGCCTCGACCCCTCTGTCTCGACCCCTCTGCCTCAGCCCCTCTCTGCCTCAGCCCCTCTGCCTCAGCCCCTCTGCCTCAGCCCCCTCTGCCTCTGCCCCTCTTACTCTGCCCCTATTCCTCGGCCCCTCTGCCTCAGCCTCTCTGCCTCAGCCCCTCTCTGCCTCGGCCCCTCTGCCTCTGCCCCTCTTACTCTGCCCCTATGCCTCGGCCCCTCTTCCAATGCCCATCTGCCTCTGCCCCTCTGCCTCGGCCCCTCTGCTTCGATCCCTCTGCCTCTGCCCCTCTGCCTCGGCCCCTCTGCTTCGATCCCTCTGCCTCTGCCCCTCTAAATCGGCCCCTCAGCCTCGACCCCTCTGCCTCGACCCCTCTGCCTCTGCCCCCTCTGCCTCGGCCCCTCTGCCTCGACCCCTCTGCCTCGGCCCCCTCTGCCTCAGCCCCTCTGCCTCGGCCCCTCTGCCTCGACCCCTCTGCCTCGGCCCCTCTGCCTCATCCCCTCTGCCTCGACCCCTCTGCCTCAGCCCCCTCTGCCTCGGTCCCTCTGCCTCTGCCCCTCTTTCTCTGCCCCTCTGCCTCGACCCCTCTGCCTCTGCCCCTCTTACTCTGCCCCTATGCCTCGGCCCCTCTGTCTATGCCCATCTGCCTCTGCCTCGGCCCCTCTGCTTCGATCCCTCTGCTTCTGCCCCTCTGCCTCTGCCCTTCTGCTTCTGTCCCTCTGCCTCGACCCCTCTGCCTCGACCCCTCTGCCTCTGCCCCTCTGCTTCGGCCCCTCTGCCTCGACCCCTCTTCCTCGGCCCCCTCTGCCTCAGCCCCTCTGCCTCGGCCCCTCTGCCTCGACCCCTCTGCCTCGACCCATCTGCCTCGGCCCCCTCCGCCTCTACCCCTCTGTCTCAGCCCCTCTGTCTGTTCCTCTTCCTCTGCCTCTCTTTTTCGTCCCCTCTGCCTCAGCCCCTCTGCTCTGGCCCTCTACCTTTGCCCCTCTGCCTCTGCCCCTCTGCTTCGTCCCCTCTGCCTAGGCCCCTATGCCTCTACCACTCTTCGTCGGCCCCTCTGGCCCTGCCCCTCTACCTCGGCCCCTCTGTCTCGATCCCTCTCTCTCTGCTTGTTCCTCTTCCTCTGCCCCTGCCTCTCTGTTCTGCTCATCTGCCTCTGCCCCTCAGCCTCTGCCCCTGCCTCTCTGTTTCTGCCCCTCTGCCTCGGTCTCTCTGCCTTTACCTCTCTGCCTCGGCCCCTCTGCCCCACTGTCTCTGCCCCTCTGCCTCTCCCTTTCTTCTTCTGCCCCTCTATCTCTACCCCTCTGCCTCTACCACTCTGGCTCTGCTCTCTGCCTCTACCACTCTGCCTCTACCCCACTGTCTCTACCCTGCTGCCTCTGCCCTTCAGTCTCTACCCTTATGCCCCTCTGTGTCTACCCTTCTACTTCTGCCCCACTGCCTTTGCCCTTCTTCTTCTGCCTCTCTACCTATGCCTCTACTCAAATGTCCCTGGCCCTCTGTCTCTGTCCCTTTGACTCTGCCCCTCTGCTTCTGCCCCTCTACTTCTGCCCCTCTGCCTCTGCCCCACTGCCTTTGCCCCTCTTCCTCTGCCTCTCTGCCTTTACTCCACTGTCCCTGGCCCTCTGTCCCTTTGCCTCTGTCCCTCTGCCTCTGCCTCTGTTGGAAATTTCCAACACCCAAATACTAACACCTAGTTCGACAGGAGGTATTTTTTGTACTATTATAATTTGCTAATACTACTAACCAGTAGTGTAGCTATAATAAATTCTAATAAACTGACTCGTAGTAACACCAGATTTGTCCTAGAATTCATGGCGGCGATTGACTCAGCTACCCAGCTCGGGAGAATAAATTCTACATATTTATAAACCGAATTAAAACATGTCTAATCTTGTAGAATTTATTAAGGAATATAGATTGGCAATTGATTAATTTCTATTTAGCAAAGTATATAGCCGTTTATTGGAAATAGTTTCATACAGGTGGGATCAGCTAATCCAGTAAACAAAGTAATGAACTCAAATTCCACTAGGAATATATATTTTCCATCTAACGTCAGTTAGGTTAAATGATTTGCACAGCGAGAAACATAATGCTGTTACCTAAAGTACGTTAATGTGACGTAAAATAACGTCAGTAAGTTTTCCATCCATTCGGAAATTAGATTGAAATATTGCGAATTATTACATAAGTTTCAAACATCCGGCGCTAGATGGCGCGCGGAACTAGGAAGGAGACTTGTCAGAAAGAGACGCCATTACAGTTTGTTGCTCTGAAGCTGATCCTTATTATCAGTGAAATTAAGGAGCATACGTGCATTAAACGGCTTAAAATCGATTCGACAGCTTCAACATATTACGGACACAGCATCCGGCAAGGCTGAGTACCATTGATTTTCTATTTTGGCCATTATACTATATCTATATTGGTACCTTGTCGTTACGTTACATGTAAACCTAATAACTCCCGTGAGTGTAATTCTTATGCGTAATCCACTCTAATTTCATGAATAAATGAATAATTTATACCCTCAAGTAGAAATTACATGTTATTAATATTTCAGCATGGGGCATAGCTACAAGGGAACCGTACGTTAGCCTATAGAATCACGTGACGCCAGACGGGTACAGGATTCTGTGTGATTTTATATAATATGTAGACTAACATTATAGAATTTACCCCCCCCCCCCCCAAGAGATGTGTAAAGGCAATTGCTCTACTTTAAATAAAAGTTTTACAGTCCACTTCTTAATTTACAATTAATTAATTTACAGTCCACTAAATTTAATTTTGAATTAATTAACATGTTTATTATTAAAGATACATAGATACTGGTGACCGAGCCCATAACATTTTTTATGGTCCTAATGAATTTCTTAATGATATTATATGTTGGAGTGAATTCAACCCACAGCCTCTGACCGTCTGCCTCTGCCCCACTGCCTCTACCCCTCTGCGTCTTCCCCCCTGCCCCACTGCCTCTGCCCCTTAGCCTCTGCCCCTCTGCATTTGCCCCTCTACCTATACCACTCTGACTCTGCCCCTCTATCTCTACTCCTATGCCCCTCTGCATCTCTGCCTCTGCACCTTTGCCACTGCCCCTCTGCCTCTGCCCCTCTGTCTCTGCCTCTGCCCCCTCAGCTTTAGCCCCTTCTGCCTCTACCCCTATGCCTCTGTCCCACTGCCCTTCCCCTCTTCCTCTGCCCCTCTGCCTCTACCCCTCTGCCTTTGCCTCTCTGTTTCTACCTCTGCCTTTCTCTCTCTCTCTCTCTCTCTCTCTCTCTCTCTCTCTCTCTCTCTCTCTCTCTCTCTCTCTCTCTCTCTCTCTCTCTCTCTCTCTCTCTCTCTCTCTCTCTCTCTCTCTCTCTCTCTCCTCTCTCTCTCTGCTCTCCTTCTCTCACTCTCTCTCCCCTCCTCTCTCGCTTCTTTTTCTCTTCTCTCTTTTTTCTTCTCTCTATCTTCTACTTATCTTTCCATTCTTCTCTTTCTCCCTTCCTCTCTCTCCCCCCAGTCGCCTCTCTTTCTCTGTATCCCGTCTCTCCTCTTACATCCCCTCTCTCCTTCCTCTCTCTCTCTCTCTCTTTCCTCCTTCTGTCTGTCTGTCAGACTCTCTCTCTCTCTCTCTCTCTTTCCTCCTTCTGTCTGTCTGTCAGACTCTCTCTCTCTCTCTCTCTTTCCTCCTTCTGTCTGTCTGTCAGACTCTCTCTCTCTCTCTCTCTTTCCTCCTTCTGTCTGTCTGTCAGACTCTCTCTCTCTCTCTCTCTCTCTCTCTCTCTCTCTCTCTCTCTCTCTCTCTCTCTCTCTCTCTCTCTCTCTCTCTCTCTCTCTCTCTCTCTCTCTCTCTCTCTCTCTCTCTCTCTCTCTTTCTCTCTCTCTCTCTCTCTCTCTCTCTCTCTCTCTCTCTCTCTCTCGGACCCTTCCTGTTTCCCTGCTTCATGGGAGAGAACAGAATCTGAGGAAGGACAGAAGAGAGTCAGTTTCAGGGTGATGTACTCGAACATAGATGGGATTACAAGCAAGGCAAGTGAACTAATGGAAAAAGCACAAGAAGTGATCCACAGATGTAATCGGACTCACAGAAACAAAACTCTCAGGAATCATAACGACTGCGGTGTTTCCCCAGAATTACACTAAAATAAGGAAAGAGAAGGAAGGAAGGGTAGGAGGCAGAGTGGACCTACTAATGAGAAAGGAATTTAGTTTCAAGGCGATGGTTTTCCTGGGATGCGAGGGATTCAGAGAGTATATAACAGGCACCATGACGATGGGAGGACCAAGAGTAGTAGTAGCAGTGATATATAATCTCCCACCTAATGACAAAAAAAACAGGTAAGACAAGGTTTGTCTTACCTGGGGTATGACAAGGTAAGACAAAAGACGTACTTTGTCATACCCCAGGTAAGAGTATGACAAGAACAACATGGCAGTTAGCACTATAATTGAGAGGGCAGCCCCTGCTACCTGCAGAAATAGATCCTATCAGCTCATCATTAGGGACTTCAATCACGGAAGGATAGACTGGGAGAACAAGGAACTGCATGGAGGTGAGGATACATGGAGAGCCAAACTATTGGAGGTGGCGACAAGAAACTTTTTAAGCTAACATATAAGGGAACCCTCAAGAATGAGAAGAAGCGATGAACCAGCGAGACTCGACCCAGTCTTCACTCTGAACGACTCTGACATAAGGAAAATCGGTTTCGAGGCCTTGGTAGGAATGAGCGACCAAAGTGTACTGACGTTTGAGTATCTGGCTGAAGAAGGTTTATTGAACTCGAGGAGGGGAACTGAAAACAAAAGGCTGGCATTCCGAAAGAAAAACTATGAGGAGATAAGAAAAATCCTAACAGATATAACAAGGGAAACAGAGCATAGGGAAAAGACGGCCCAAGACATGATGGATTACGTTACGCAGGAGTGTAAGGAGGCAGCTGACAAGTTTGTCCCAGTCTAAAAGGAAAACAGAGAAAATGAAGATGAGAAACCCATGGTTTAATCAGAGATGTAGGCTAGCTAAGCAGCAAAGTAAAAGGGCGTGGAGAAACTATAGGAATAACAGTACCCTTGAGAGCAGAGAAAGATACCAGAGTGCCTGGAATGAACTTGTCAGATTGAGAAGAGAGGCAGAAGGGCAATACGAAAATGACATTGCAAGCAAGGCAAACACTCAATCTAAATTGCTGCACAGCCATATCGGGAGAAAAAACAACAGTAATGGAACAGGAAATAAAATTAGGGATAGGGGCAGACAGATTCACTACAAACGGCAAGAAAGTGTGCGAGGAACTGAATAAGAAAATCCAGGAGGTCTTCACAGTAGAGCAAGGAGAAGTTTCAGAGATAAGAGAAGGAATAGTTAACCAGGAACCACTCGAAGAGTTTGAGATTACCAGTGGGGATGTAACGAATCTTCCCTTGGATACTAATGGAAGGAACAGAAGAACAGTGCCTGCCACTCTCCACAGTGTATAACAAATCCTTGGTAACAGGGGGAACTACCAAAAATTTGGAAGACGGCTAATGTAGTCCGTATATACAAGAAGGGGGATAGACATGAGGCGCTGAACTACAGGCCAGTATCCCTAACTTGCATACCATGCAAGATGATGAAGATTGTGCGAAAAAAGTTAGTGGAACATCTGGAGCAAAAGAACTTTGTAACACAGCATCAACATGGGTTCAGGGATGGCAAGTCCTGCCTCACAGGATTAATTTAATTCTACGATCTGGCAACCAAAATCTGGCAAGAAAGAGAAGGGTGGGCAGACTGTATATTTTTGGATTGCCAAAAAGCCTATGAGACAGTACCACAGAAGAGGCAAGTGAAAAAGCTGGAGAGGCAGGCAGGAGTGAAAAGGAAGGTACTCCATTGAATAAGAAAGTACCTAAGCAACAAAAGACACTGTGAAGGGGTGAGGTCTCAAATTGGCGAGGCGTCACTAGTGGAGTCCCTCAGAGTTCAGTCCTTGGACATATACTGTTTCTGATATATGTAAATGATCTTTCAGATGGTATTGAATCGTTCCTTTCATTGTTTGCTGATGATGCACAAATTATGAGGAGGTTTAAAACAGAGGAAGATAGTAGGAGACAACAAGATTACCTAGACAAACTGAATGGATGGTCCAACAAATGACTACTAAAGTTCAACCCGAGTAAATGTAAGGTAATGAAACTAGGCAGTGGAAACAGGAGGCCAGACACAGGGTATTGAATAGGAGATGAAGTACTTCTTGAAACGGACAGAGAGAAAGTCTCGGAGTTGATATCACACCAAACCTGTCTCCTGAAGCCCACATAAAAAAGAATTACATCAGCGGGATACATGAGGCTGGCTAACATCAGAACAGCCTTCAGGAACCTGAGTAGGGAATCATTCAGAAACTTGCATACCACATATGAAACACTAATCCTGGAGTATGCAACTATGTAAGTACTCACAGGGGTCTTGGGGCTGAATGGACAGCGCTTGGGACTCGTAATCCCAGGGTGTAGGTTCGATTCCAGCAATCGGTGAAAATAGAGGGGCAGAGTTTCTTTCACCCTGAAACCCCTGTTACCTAGCAGTAAATAGGTACCTGGGAGTTAGACAGCTGTTACGGGCTGCTTCCTGTGTGTGTGTGTGTACTCACCTAGTTGTACTAACACTTAGCTGTGTTTGCGGGGGTTTAGCTCTGGCTCTTTGATCCCGTGTCTCAACTGTCAATCAAAAGGTGTACAGATTCCTGAGCCTATTGGGCTCTATCAGATCTACACTTGAAACTGAGTGTGGAGTCAGCCTCCACCACATCCCTTCCTAATGCATTCCATTTGTCAACCACTCTGACACTAAAAAAGTTCTTTCTAATATCTCTGTGGCTCATTTGGGCACTCAGTTTCCACCTGTGTCACCTTGTGCGTGTGTCCCTTGTGTTAAATAGCTTGTCTTTATCTACCCTATCAATTCCCTTCAGAATCTTGAATGTGGTGATCATGTCCCCCCTAACACTTCTGTCTTCCAGCGAAGTGAGGTTTAATTCCTGTATTCTCTCCACGTAGCTCATACCTCTCAGCTCGGGTACTAGTCTGGTGGCAAACCTTTGAACCTTTTCCAGTTTAGTCTTATCTTTGATAAGATTAAACACTTATAAACTGATAAGACTTATAAACTGATAAGACTTATTTTATCTTTTTCTTTCTCTGACTCCTGAAGAATTTCCTCTCCCAGATGATACCTTGTATCTGGCCTCCTGCTCCCTACACCTTACTTCATTACATTACATTTGGTTGGGGTAAACTCTAACAACCATTTGTTCGACCATTCCTTCAGCCTGCCTAGGTCTTCTTGAAGCCTCAAACAGTCCTCTTCTGTCTTAATCCGTCTCATAATTTTGTTATCGTCCGCAAACATTGAGAGAAATGAATCGATACCCTCCGGGAGATCATTTACATATATCAGAAACAAGATAGGACCGAGTACAGAGCCCTGTGGGACTCCACTGGTGACTTCACGCCAATCGGAGGTCTCACCCCTCACCGTAACTCTCTGTTTCCTATTGCTCAGGTACTCCCTTATCCACTGGATCACCTTACCAGCTACACCTGCCTGTCTCTCCAGCTTATGTTCCAGCCTCTTATGCGGTACTGTGTCAAAGGCTTTCCGACAATCCAAGAAAATGCAGTCCGCCCAGCTCTCTCATTCTTGCTTAATCATTGTCACCTGGTCGTAGAATTCTATCAAGCCTGTAAGGCAAGATTTACCCTCCCTGAACCCATGTTGATGGGTTGTCACGAAGTCTCTTCTCTCCAAATGTGTTACTAGGTTTTTTCTCACGATCTTCTCCATCACCTTGCATGGTATACAAGTCAAGGATACTGGCCTGTAGTTCAGTGCCTCTTGCCTGTCGCCCTTTTTGTATATTGGGACCACATTCGCCATCGTCCATATACCTGGTAGGTCTCCCATATCCAGTGACCTACTATACACTATGGAGAGTGGCAAGCAAAGTGCCTCTGCACACTCTTTCATTACCCATGGCGAGATCCCGTCTGGACCAACAGCCTTTCTAGCATCCAGATCCAGCAGGTGTCTCTTGACCTCCTCTCTCGTAATTTCGAACCCATCCAAGGCCGCCTGGTTTACGTCCCTTTCTCCTAGCACAGTGACCTCACCTTGTTCTGTTGTGAAGACCTCCTGAAACCTCTTGTTGAGTTCTTCACACACCTCTTTGTCATTCTCTGTATACCTGTCCTCGCCTGTTCTAAGTTTCACTACCTGTTCTTTCACTGTTGTATTCCTTCTGATGTGACTGTGGAGTAGCTTTGGTTCGGTCTTGGCTTTGTTTGCTTTATCATTTGCATAAGTTTTCTCAGCTTCTCTTCTCACCCTGACATACTCATTCCTGGTTCTCTGGTATCTCTCTCTCTGCTTTCTGGTGTTCTGTTATTCCGGAAGTTCCTCCACGCCCTTTTGTTCAGTTTCTTTGCTTCCATACATGCTCTATTATACCCTGGATTCTTCTTTTGCTTCTCGGATTTTTCTCTTTGGGCCGGGATGTATCTACTTACTGCCTCCTGACACTTTTGGCTGACTTAGTCCATCATCTCTTGTACAGACATAGCTCTGAGGTCTGTGTCCCAAGGTATTTCCCTTAGGAAGCTTCTCATCGCCTCATAATTTTCCTTTCGGTATGCCAGCCTTTTGTTTCTTAGTTCTTTTTTGGGGGAGATAATTCCTAGGTCTACCAGGTACTCAAAGTTCAGTACACTGTGGTCACTCATTCCCAAGGGTGCTTCCATCTTGACTTCTCTTATATCCCACTCATTTAGGGTAAATATCAAATCAAGCATTGCTGGTTCATCTTCTCCTCTCATTCTTGTTGGTTCCTTGATGTGCTGGCTTAGAAAGTTTCTTGTTGCCACGTCCAGCAGCTTAGCTCTCCATGTTTCTGGTCCCCCATGCCGGTCTCTGTTCTCCCAATATATCTTCCCATGGTTGAAGTCTCCCATGATTAGTAGTCCAGATCCATTCCTGCTAGCAACAGAAGCTGCTCTCTCTATTATGTTAATGGTGGCCATGTTGTTTCTATCATATTCCTGTCTGGGTCTTCTGTCATTTGGTGGTTGATTATATATGACTATGACTATATATTTTTTTTTTGCCATCCAGTTGTTATTGTACCTGTTACGTAGTCACTGAAATCTTCACATCCCTGAACAGCCATCTCCTCAAAATCCCAGCCTTTTCTTACCAGCAGAGCTACACCACCCCCACCTCTTCCTTCTCTCTCTCTTTCCTCATAACATAATAGTCCTTTGGGAACACTGCATTTGTTATGGTTTTCTTTACCTTTGTTTCTGTGAAAGCTATTATGTCTAGGTCTTCCATCCATGGGATTTGTGAGGTGGATAACAGGGTTGCAGAGGATACTGGGATGAGGGGTGGGGGGTCAAGTGAAGGGGGATGGACAGGGAGGGTATGGGGTGAAAAGGGAGGGAGGACAGGAAGGAAAGGGGGGGGGGAGGGGGGACTCAGCAGGAGGAGGGTAGGGGTAGAAGGGTGGGGATTGGGTGTGGGGGAGGGAGATTTGACTAGGTATTTGAGTGGGGGCAGGGAGGATTTGGGGTGGGGGGGTTTTCTATGCAGAAGAGGGTGGTGGGGTTGCCCTCCCCGCTGATGTTACTGGGTAGCTGGTTGTGGGTTCCCCCCCTCGTATCTGGGGGTGATGTATTGGGAGCTGTGATTTCCTGGTTTTCCCCTCTCGCTCTGCGCTTCTTCCTTGCTTCTGCCGTCATGGCCCTCTCCTGCCTCGTCATGTCTCTCTGGAGGAATACTTTTTTTAATTCTCCCATATGTCACAGGAGACTTTTCTTTGTCAGAATCATCTCCTTTGTGTTCTCGTTTGCAAATACTATCTTTAACACACGGTCTCGTTTTTTTTTGTACCAGCCTAGTCTGAAAACCTTCTCAATGCTATGTTCAGCCCCATCCATGTCTAGTGCCTTCAGTATTTCATTCACTGCCACTTTGTCTTTATCATTCCACTCTTTCCTATTACAGCCTTCCTGCTGTTTAATACCCACAGCTACCATTGATCTTTTCCTTTCCAGCAGCTGGCTAGTGGAGCGTGCCGCTTCCTGTGAGGTGGCTGCTTTCATGGCTACCTCCATCAATGCAGACATTACTTCAGAGTTTTTTTTTTTAGCATTTCTGCAAATGTTGCTTTTAATGAAGCAACCTATCCACCAGGCCTCGTAGCCTGGTGGATAGGCCTCGTAGCCTGGTAAATAGTGCGCAGGATTCGTAATTCTGTGGCGCGGGTTCGATTCCCGCACGAGGCAGAAACAAATGGGCAAAGTTTCTTTCACCCTGAATGCCCCTGTTACCTAGCAGTAAATAGGTACCTGGGAGTTAGTCAGCTGTCACGGGCTGCTTCCTGGGGGTGGAGGCCTGGTCGAGGACCGGGCCGCGGGGACACTAAAGCCCCGAAATCATCTCAAGATAACCTCAAGATAATGTGGCATTCTCACCCAAAGTACTATTACCACCTTCTCCCTGGGTGGCTATCTGAGTCTCAGCATCGATACTGTTCTCTTTGAGGGCTCTAATCTCCTCATTTGCTGCTGTCAGCTCTCTTTTTAGGTTGCTTATTTCATTCTTCATTTCCTGCATCTCACTCTTGATGTCCTCCAGAAACTGGGTGAACATTTCCTTCATTTCGTCACCTGGACTTTTCCCTTTTTCCCTGTTACCTCTGGCTGTCATGTTTGACCCTGTTCCTAGTTGTGCCATGATAGGATTTGTCAGAAGGGCAGAGCGGGGTGGGGGGAGAGAGAGAGAGAGAGAGAGAGAGAGAGAGAGAGAGAGAGAGAGAGAGAGAGAGAGAGAGAGAGAGAGAGAGAGAGAGAGAGAGAAAGAGAGAGAGAGAGAGAGAGAGAGAGAGAGAGAAGAGATAAAGAGAGAGAAATACAGAGAAAGAGATAGAGAGAGAGAGAGAGAGAGAGAGAGAGAGAGAGAGAGAGAGAGAGAGAGAGAGAGAGAGAGAGAGAAGAGTGTGTGTGTAAGGGGGATGCGGGGGACTGAGGGGTGGGGGGGGCGGAGATGGCGACCATGTGTGTGTGTGTGTGTGTACATGTAATCAGTGGTAGGGGGGAGTAAGGGGGGAGTGTGTTGGGAGCGTGAGATGGGGGTTAAGAGGTGGGTGAGGTGTTGTCTTCAGACTACGGCTGGGGGATTAGCGGCTTATCTGGGTTCCCAGTGAGCTCACAGTTGCTGTCCCTGATACCTGTCTACCACTTACGATTGTATTATTGAATGGAATGCATTAGCTTCTATGATATGATATTATATAAACCTTGCACACTGTTGGAGACTTATGAGAGACATTTACCAGCCAGCCCCCACAAACACTCAAAGCGAAAACACGTCGTTTCGTCGGTAATCCTGTGAGGTCTTCAGGTCTCCCCTTGCGTCCCGGCTGATGCGACTGATGATGCCTCAAGAAGACTATCTTCACTAGCTATCTTCTCTAAATTCACTAAGATATTTCACCACGAGATGTGATCAATGTGTTGCATTACAATACCACTGTTCGATTTACACTGTCCCGATACTCACTGAACAGTGCACCCGCTCCCTTGACCCCTATTATTCCCTCAGGTATGTGCAGACCGCTGACCCAACACGTCTGCTCCCTATCAAGACTGTGTGTGTATGTGTGTGTGTGTGTGTTGTAGGGGGAAAAATTAGTAGTTAGTAACAGTTGATTGGTTGACAGTTGAGAGGCGGGCCGGAAGAGCAGAGCTCAACCCCCGCAAGTACAACTAAGTGAATGCAACAAGGTGAATACACACACAGACCAAACACAGACAGACCAAAGAAACACACAGACCAAACTCACACACAGACCAAACACACACACAGACCAAAGACACACACAGACCAAAGACACACACAGACCAAACACACACACACACCAAACACACACACAGACCAAACACACACACAGACCAAACACACACACAGACCAAACACACACACAGACCAAACTCACACACAGACTAAACACACACACAGACCAAACACACACACAGACCAAACACACAAACAGACCAAACACACACACAGACCAAACTCGCACACAGACCAAACACACAAACAGACCAAACACACACACAGACCAAACTCACATACAGACCAAACACACACACAAACCAAACACACACACAAACCAAACACACACACAGACCAAACTCACACACAGACCAAACACACACACAAACCAAACACACACACAGACCAAACACACACACAGACCAAACACACACACAGACCAAACACACACATACAGACCAAACACACACACAGAACAAACACACACACAGAACAAACACACACACAAAGACCAAACACACACACAAAGACCAAACACACATACATACACAGACCAAACACACATACACACACAGACCTACCTTGAGGTTACCTTGAGGTGCTTCCGGGGCTTAGCGTCCCCGCGGCCCGGTCGTCGACCAGGCCTCCTGGTTGCCAGACTGATCAACCAGGCTGTTGGACGCGGCTGCTCGCAGCCTGACGTACGAGTCACAGCCTGGTTGATCAGGTATCCTTTGGAGGTAGGTGGACATGTGCAGTTCGCTCATCTAAATGTCTTCATAATTTGGGACATCAGAGGGATATAAAGGAAATTTGCTACGTAGTGATATTATGAAGAGAAACGCACTGTTTAGAAAATATCAGTTTCATAGATTGTGTCCGATAGAACAAATTAGTCAAGATAACTGTATGACATCAGTTCCACGACAGACTCGTTGCCACCATCGCTCGGTCAGAGAGTACGTAACTAGATGTGATAGTGAAGATTAAAGCAAATAGTGAACAGAATAGTGAAGAAGATGGGCAAAACGTGTAGCGTTAGAGCTGTACCGGGCTAAGGGAAACAAGAGGCCGATTACTGGTGATATATAGCAGGAATATGGAGTGATCTATGCCTGGCAGCGGCGTGGACATCAACGGGCCCACAGGGACGTAAACAAGACATAAACACTGCTTCTTAACACCTAGTTGTACTTTGGGATGTTGACTTGGTGATAAGAGCCTCTTAATTAGTCAGTTAATCATACCGTGTACAGTGTTCTTGCAATATATTATTTAGGGTGGATATAAGTGAAAATATGGAAACGAACTTCAAAAGACAATATGCTCATTTGGGTCTAGTTTTTTGGTGCCTACATGTGAGAACATTATGCCCTCCACTGGGTAACACCCCCACCTTCTCTCACCCCCACCCCCTCTTACAATAACACCTCCAACCCACAAAGCATACCACCCATAGCTTGTATACCATGCAAGGTGATGGAGAAGATTATTATAAAAACCTAGTAACAGATCTGGAGAGAAGGGAAGTAGTGAAATGTACGCCTACAACCGTCCCAAACCCGAGGAGAACCTCGAGGATTGAACTCGGTCATAGTCAAAAGTGGTGTGGGAGTCCGTAGAATGGGACGGGTTGCGTCAGGGGGGACGTTGTGGGTCACAGGGGCAAAATGTAAGTGATGTTGTGGGTCATGTAGGTAAGAGGGGAGGGGAGGATAAGTATGTGGGCATGTGTACATCATCTCAAAGGTTTCCCCGGATGTTATGACGCATGGCATCCGGCCAGGCTTCACTTGAGAGAGTGTCATGTTGGGTAGGGGCTGGAAGCTAAGTGGTTGGTATGCAGTCATAGAGTGAGGGGAAAACGGACGGGATGCAAAATGGGCGGACGTGATCCCAAAATGGGCGGACGTGATCCCAAAATGCGCGGACGTGATCCCAAAATGCGCGGACGGGATGCAAAAGGGGCGGACGTGATCCCAAAATGTGCTGACGGGATGCAAAAGGGGCAGACGTGATCCCAAAATGCGCGGACGGGATGCAAAATGCGCGGGCGGGATACAAAACACCGGGTAGCTTCCAGAGCTGTACATTCTCAGCAGCATCACACATAGAAATGTGTGATGCTGAAAACGTCCACATACAAATGAGGTTCTCACCACATACCGAAACATAGACTTGAGAATGTCATGTAGGGAGGAGGAGGAGTATGTAGGTTATGTTGTGAAGGGAGGGGGGAGCCCCCATACCTGAGAGGATATTAGTGACGTCCATTAGTTCTCCCCCTACATAGGCAGGAAGTGTTGAGGGGAACGTGAGAGTCCAGGGTCTTAAGATTGGAGAGGAGAAGGAGGGGAAAGGGAGGTAACAGCTGGCAGTGGGTTTGTGTGTGAAAGCAGTCATTATTTTTTCTTAAAGAATGACAGTTTTATGTACGCTCCCTGCTTCCAGAGCGCTAAGGATATGTGAGCTATACCTACCACATACCTATGAGGAGTGACACCACATGACCACATGGGTTACCTCTTCAAAGGCTGAGGCCTAACTGTTGCGAATGTCATCATTAACCTCTACCATAGTCAGTCATGCCCACCCCTTCCTCCCCCCCTCCATCCACATAGCAGGACATACCACATACCAACACCACCACCACACTGCTGGGAGTGACAGCAATACGGCATACCATACTCTCTCTTGACACAGCTCACACAGGCACATAGCATTGAGTTTGACAATGTTCTTTCTCAAAGGTGAGCCATGAGCACAACATACAAATTCCATCAAGAACTACCTACGTGTTGCTAAACAGTCCAATCTCACACAAGGCAGTCATATGGGTAGTAAAGGCTTGCAGAGACACATAAAGGGACAAGGACTGAACCCGCAATTCATTTTAGCTAATCAAGTTACAATCATGACGCGCTAGTTACAAAATTCAATATAAGTCAGCACATCGACACGGGAGACGCGATCTCTACCTACAAATTGTTCTTGTTAACTGTGATCACAACATCTACTCAATCTCCATCAGCTCTTCTTCCTACACCCATTACCGCTGTGCAGACCTTGTAACACACAACGGCGTTATCATAGCAAGACAATGTCACAGAATGTTCAAGACTCCTGAATGAGTGAAACATCAATCCGTCTCGTTAGGGTCTAACCTTCGTGGTGGTGTGAGGCGTAGTGAGATGGACGACGTACTGGGATGACCTTACCCTCTCCTCATCCACCCCCACCAAACCCCTCCCCCCTCCCACCCCCCTTCCAAGCCCAAACCATCAAGCATCACTTCACCCTTCCCAGACCGGATCTTCTGTGCAAAGCCTTTAGTATTATTTCTGATCATATGTGTAACCTTGTATCGCAACGTAACCAACATGGTATCATCATTCTTTGCTCAAATAGCATTTTTTAGGAATATCGAGAGTCATAAGGTGGTCTTCAATCTTATTATTATAACAAATCATAATTTTTTGTAAACACAACTGCATGGGATATACAGTCAATGGTTACTCTCTCTCTCTCTCTCTCTATTCAGATCATTTAATAGTTGGGGGAAAAGTAACATCAGTTCCTTTCTCCTGCCGCCGCTGTTCACATATCTTTTTTTCATTTCACTTAGACTGACAGCGCACCATAGGATGGAAGATTAATGTCAATTTTCGAGCCCCCATCACTCTCACCCTTATAACCTCGTAACGTAACACGACCAACATGATGACATCGTTCTTTGCCCAAATATCAATAATGTAACGCGACCAATATGGTAACTTCGTTCTTTGCCCAAATATCATTTTAAGAGTAACGAGCAACTTTCTTTCTGATGTCTGAATATTGAAATGTGAACCCCATTTAGCCAAACACAATATCTCTATTACATCTCATACCATATAAATATTAAGGTCTGCAAGTTTTAGACCTCTGTAACACATTGTAACGTAACACAAATCAACTTTCTGCAGTCCAAATAACATTATGAAAGTATGGCTTAGTCCATCTCCATTACATCTCTTACCATATAAATATTACTGTCTACCAGTTTTAGCCCTCTGTAACACAATGTAACGTAACGCAGAAATCATTAACTTTCTGCAGTCCAAAATGTCATTTTGAAATGAAAAGTGAGACTTAGTCCATCCCCATTTTATCTCTTACCATATAAATATTGGTGTCCACCAGTTTTAGCCTCTGTAACACATTGTAACGTAACGTGGAAATCAACTTTGTCTGATGACCAAATAACATTATTGAAAATGTCAACCATGTTTAGCCATTACATCCAAACACAAAGAAAAATATTACCGCTTTTCGTTGAGAAACTTATATGTGGTGATCATATCTCCAGAGTCCACACAATAAGCCACACATCACCCATCTTCTGTTTTCAAATCACAGCTCGCATCTAATTTAATGTTATTTTTTTTTTGTAGAAACTATGTTTTGAGAATATGCTCAATGTCAGCAATTACTACTCGTATCATCAAAGTCCTTTCAGTCATCACAACAAGCAGAGTTGCCGCATAAACCACTAAAGATCTGATGTATTCAAGGTACATCATTTTGACAATTCTGACACCGACCCGCCTTAGCGAGATGACTGTGCGCAACAGTACCCTAGCACTCTTAATAATTTTATTCAAGCACTGTTAACATAGCATAATGTAAGATTTTTTTCACATTTCATATCGCGTGTGTAGATTTAGTTTTAATAAAAAGTGAAACACGAGAGCATGAACTAATAGGGTTGAGGTAGGAGGAAAGGCTTTGTGGAAGATAAAAGAGCTGAGGAGACATGTTCCCTACCTACATTACTATTACTTCTTACAGACCTGCAGACCTGTCCAGAAAAGCAGTCAGTCAGTCACTCAGTCAAACATTTTTATAGTTAAAAGTTTTTCATCTTAAAAAACAAGGACTACTAGTCTTCATTTTTTTCTTCTATCAAATTAAATAGACGCGAGGGCAACTACCTATTGTTGTTGTCTGTCTGTCTGTCTGTCTGTCTATCGCTTGACTAGGTTAAGGACCGCAATATCCCTCACCATACGTGCTACGGGCTCTCACTAGTCAATAAACACAATTTTGTATCATTTCTCTACTAAATAGCAATCCGAATCATCTTTGCACATTTTAATTTTACATTGTCATGTGCACAGCCATCAAAGGGGAATCTCACTACTGCACGGATGTCGTGTGTGTGTGTGTGTGTGTGTGTTTACTAGTTGTGTTTTTGCAGGGGTTGAGCTTTGCTCTTTCGGCCCGCCTCTCAACTGTCAATCAACTGTTTACTAACTACTTTCTTTTTTTTTTTTTCTTTTTTTTTCACACACCACACACACACACACACACCAGGAAGCAGCCCGTGAACGCTGACTAACTCCAAGGTATCTATTTACTGCTAGGTAACAGGGGCACTTAGGGTGAAAGAAACTTTGCATGTGTGTGTGTGTGTGTGTGTGTGTGTGTGTGTGTGTGTGTGTGTGTGTGTGTGTGTGTGTGTGTGTGTGTGTGTGTGTGTGTGTGTGTGTGTGTGTGTGTTAAATAAAAAGTCCTTACATAGCTTATCATTTTCTTTGAGAAACTTATATGTTTTTATATTTAATATATTCTTATATTTTTTACTTGAACCCGTCTCCACTCCAACCCAGTCAGGACTTAGGGTCCCGACTCGGACCGCAGGTCCGGTTTGGAGTGGAGATGGGTTCAAGTAAAAAATGGGCACTCAGGAAATGATTTCGACGTTCAGTAAACACTTACCGAGTGGACAACTGAATGCCCGAGAACCCAATACGGGGTTGATGATAGTATTTAATTTAAGATTATGAAACTTAAAACTAAACTAAATGCTCACACATGTGACAATTTCCACGTTCAGTTAACACTCACTGAGTTGTAAACTGAAAGACTAAGCCAGCCAATGCATGGTTGATGATGATAGTAATATTTTAAGATTGAGAAACTTTAAACTAAAGGGCCACACATGTAGCGATTTTGCATTCAGTAAACACTTACTGAGTTGTAAACTGAATGCCGGAGCCAGTTAATACAAGGTTTGTGATAGTAATATTTTATTTTTTTACGATGGAGAAACTTTAAACTAAAAAATGAGGTCACATGGAGGGATATCTATGTTCAGTAAACAGTTACTGAGTTGTAAACTGAATGGTTGAGCCACCCAATACATGGTTGGTGATAGTAATATTTTAAGATCGGAAAACTTTAAACTAAATGACCACACCTGTAGCGATTTTGCGTTCAGTAAACACTTACTGAGTTGTAAACTGAATGCCGGAGCCGGTCAATACAAGGTTTGTGATAGTAATATTTTATTTTTTTACGATGGAGAAACTTTAAACTAAAAAATGAGGTCACATGGAGGGATATCTATGTTCAGTAAACAGTTACTGAGTTGTAAACTGAATTGTTGAGCCACCCAATATCTGGTTGATGATTATAGTATTTTACGATGGAAAAACCTTATCCTAAACTAAAAATGAGCTCACATGAAGTGATATTCACTTACTGAGTTGTTAACTGAATGTCTGAGCTATCCAATACATAGTTGGTGATAGTGGTATTAATTTATGATGGAAAACTTTAAACTAAACTAAAATGAGCACACGTGAAGTGATTCCCACGTTCATTAAACACTTACTAAGTTGTTAACTGAATGTCTGAGACATCCAATACATGGTTGATGATAGTAGTATTAATGACATTGATAATACGAGGTCTTGAACTAGATACTGACAGGGGGAACAACAAAGCTGTGATATTGAAAAGAAACTGAACTGAATTTGAAAATTGATTAATATATGTAATGTGAAGCCAATCTACTGGAAAATAGTAAGCAAACTTTATTTGAAAAGAATATGAGAAGACTGAAAAGCTGGGGGCAAGAAAAATGGTTAAAAAAGAGAAGTAATGATCTTCATAAACATAACATAATATATCCATGACCGTAATTAATACAGTGTGAACTCTCTTAAACTATGCTCACCGTGAAATCTCGTCACTAAGCATAACTTGTCACTCTGCGAAACAAATTATTGACTATAAGTGCGAGAGTGAGAATAAAAATGTCCACTTATGTTTTGGAGTGCTATTTTAGTCAAGAAATAGTGTAAAGGATGATTATTGACTAAAGAGAATTTCACGGGCTGCTGGTGTTTGATGTGATGAACTGCTTAAAGGAACCATATTTGCTAGAAAAAAAATTATGTGAAATAATGCGTGTTATATGTTTTGACTATCTAGCTAATAGCGTATTGCCTGGCTAATAATGAAATGAAACATTTTGTTTTACTCACTTAGCACAAGTGAAGAGAAAACATTGAAAAACTTGCAAAGGTTAAAACTGTGAAATCATATCTGTTATGTTAAGTTTTGACTAGCTGATTAATAGCTTACTACTACTACAACATTATTGTCTTTATGTTATGCTTACCTCGATAGCGTTGTAATGCTTGGAAATTGTATGTGCGGATCCCGTTTCCCTCTTACTGCACATAAATAATGGTTGCTGTAAAGTATTTTTATGGAACATGACTCTTCTTATTCTTACCCCTTTTTAAAACTAGATGCAATAACCAAGCTAAGTTTGCCTTCTCTCTCTTTCTCAATATGGATGTGGGTTATTTGTGTGGACTCGGGAGATATGATCACCACATATAAGTTTCTCAAAGAAAATGATAAGCTATGTAAGGACCTTTTATTTAACACACACACACACACACACACACACACACACACACGACATCCGTGCAGTAGTGAGATTCCCCTTTGATGGCTGTGCACATGACAATGTAAAATTAAAATGTGCAAAGATGATTCAGAGTGCTATTTAGTAGAGAAATGATACAAAATTGTGTTTATTGACTAGTGAGAGCCCGTAGCACGTATGGTGAGGGATATTGCGGTCCTTAACCTAGTCAAGCGATAGACAGACAGACAGACAACAACAATAGGTAGTGGCCCTCGCGTCTATTTAATTTGATAGAAGAAAAAAATGAAGACTAGTAGTCCTTGTTTTTTAAGATGAAAAACTTTTAACTATAAAAATGTTTGACTGAGTGACTGACTGACTGCTTTTCTGGACAGGTCTGCAGGTCTGTAAGAAGTAATAGTAATGTAGGTAGGGAACATGTCTCCTCAGCTCTTTTATCTTCCACAAAGCCTTTCCTCTACCTCAACCCTATTAGTTCATGCTCTCGTGTTTCACTTTTTATTAAAACTAAATCTACACACGCGATATGAAATGTGAAACAAATCTTACATTATGCTATGTTAACAGTGCTTGAATAAAATTATTAAGAGTGCTAGGGTACTGTTGCGCACAGTCATCTCGCTAAGGCGGGTCGGTGACAGAATTGTCAAAATGATGTACCTTGCATACATCAAATCTTTAGTGGTTTATGCGGCAACTCTGCTTGTTTTGATGACTGAAAGGACTTTGATGATACGAATAGTAATTGCTGACATTGAGCATATTCTCAAAACATAGTTTCTGCAAAAAAAAAAAAAAACATTAAATTAGATGCGAGCTGTGATTTGAAAACAGAAGATGGGTGATGTGTGGCTCTTTTGTGGACTCTGTGGACTCTGGAGATATGATCACCACATATAAGTTTCTCAAAGAAAAGCGGTAATATTTTTCTTTGTGTTTGGATGTAATGGCTAAACATGGTTGACATTTTCAATAATGTTATTTGGTCATCAGACAAAGTTGATTTCCACGTTACGTTACAATGTGTTACAGAGGCTAAAACTGGTGGACACCAATATTTATATGGTAAGAGATAAAATGGGGATGGACTAAGTCTCACTTTTCATTTCAAAATGACATTTTGGACTGCAGAAAGTTGATGATTTCTGCGTTACGTTACATTGTGTTACAGAGGGCTAAAACTGGCAGACCATCTGCTACCATATTTATATGGTAGGAGATGTAATAGAGATGGACAAAGTCATACTTTGATTTAAAAATGTCATTTTGGTCTGTAGAAATTTGATTTCCGCGTTACATTACAATGTATTACAGAGGCTAAAACTGGTAGACAGTAATATTTATATGGTAAGAGATGTAATGGAGATGGACTAAGACATACTTTCATAATGTTATTTGGACTGCAGAAAGTTGATTTGCGTTACGTTACAATGTGTTACAGAGGTCTAAAACTTGCAGACCGTAATATTTATATGGTATGAGATGTAATGGAGATATTGTGTTTGGCTAAATGGGGTTCACATTTCAATATTCAGATATCGGACAGAAAGTTGTTCGTTACTCTTAAAATGATATTTGGGCAAAGAACGAAGTTACCATATTGGTCGCGTTACATTAATGATATTTGGGCAAAGAACGATGTCATCATGTTGGTCGTGTTACGTTACAAGGTTAGAAGGGTGAGAGTGATGGGGGCTCGAAAATTGACATTAGTCTTCCATCCTTTGGTGCGCTGTCAGTCTAGGTGAAATGAAAAAAAGATATGTGAACAACGGCGGCAGGAGAAAGGAACTGATGTTACTTTTCCCCCAACTATTAAATGATCTGAATAGAGAGAGAGAGAGAGAGTAACCACTGACTGCTATGTATATCCCATGCAGTTGTGTTTACAAAAAATTATGATTTGTTATAATAATAAGATTGAAGACCACCTTATGACTCTCGATATTCTTAAAAAATGCTATTTGAGCAAAGAATGATGATACCATGTTGGTTACGTTGCGATACAAGGTTACACATATGATCAGAAATAATACTAAAGGCGTTGCACAGAAGATCCGGTCTGGGAAGGGTGAAGTGATGCTTGATGGTTTGGGCTTGGAAGGCGGGTGGGAAGGGGGTAGGGGTTTGGTGGGGGTGGATGAGGAGAGGGTAAGGTCATCCCAGTACCTCGTCCATCTCACTACGCCTCACACCACCACGAAGGTTAGACCCTAACGAGACGGATTGATGTTTCACTCATTCAGGAGTCTTGAACATTCTGTGACATTGTCTTGCTATGATAACGCCGTTGTGTGTTACAAGGTCTGCACAGCGGTAATGGGTGTAGGAAGAAGAGCTGATGGAGATTGAGTAGATGTTGTGATCACAGTTAACAAGAACAATTTGTAGGTAGAGATCGCGTCTCCCGTGTCGATGTGCAGACTTCTATTGAATTTTGTAACTAGCGCGTCATGATTGTAACTTGATTAGCTAAAATGAATTGCGGGTTCAGTCCTTGTCCCTTTATGTGTCTCTGCAAGCCTTTACTACCCATATGACTGCCTTGTGTGAGATTGGACTGTTTAGCAACACGTAGGTAGTTCTTGATGGAATTTGTATGTTTTGCTCATGGCTCACCTTTGAGAAAGAACATTGTCACACTCAATGCTATGTGCCGGTGTGAGATGTGTCAAGAGAGAGTATGGTATGCCGTATTGGTATGCCGTATTGCTGTCACTCCCAGCAGTGTGGTGGTGGTGTTGGTATGTGGTATGTCCTGCTATGTGGATGGAGGGGGGGGAGGGGTGGGCATGACTGACTATGGTAGAGGTTAATGATGACATTCGCAACAGTTAGGCCTCAGCCTTTGAAGAGGTAACCCATGTGGTCATGTGGTGTCACTCCTCATAGGTATGTGGTAGGTATGACCCACATATCCTTAGCGCTCTGGAAGCAGGGAGCGTACATAAAACTGTCATTCTTTAAGAAAAAATAATGACTACTTTCACACAAAAACCCACTGCCAGCTGTTACCTCCCTTTCCCCTCCTTCTCCTCTCCAATCTTAAGACCCTGGACTCTCACATTCCCCTCAACACTTCCTGCCTATGTAGGGGGAGAACTAATGGACGTCACTGATATCCTCTCAGGTATGGGGGCTCCCCCCCTCCCTTCACAACATAACCTACATACTCCTCCTCCCTACATGACATTCTCAAGTCTATGTGGCGGTATGTGGTGAGAACCTCATTTCTATGTGGACGTGGGATGCTGCTGAGTATGTACAGCTCTGGAAGCTACCTGGTGTTTTGTATCCCGCCCGCGCATTTTGCATCCCGTCCGCGCATTTTGGGATCATGTCCGCCCCTTTTGCATCCCGTCCACGCATTTTGGGATCACGTCCGCCCCTTTTGCATCCCGTCCGCGCGTTTTGGGATCACGTCCGCACGTTTTGGGATCCCGTCTGCGCATTTTGGGAACACGTCCGCGCGTTTTGGGATCACGTTCGCCCATTTTGGGATAACGTCCTCCCATTTTGGGATCACGTCCGCCCATTTTGCATCCCGTCCGTTTTCCCCTCACTCTATGACTGCATACCAACCACTTAGCTTCCAGCCCCTACCCAACATGACACTCTCTCAAGTGAAGCCTGGCCGGATGCCATGCGTCATAACATCCAGGGAAACCTTTGAGATGATGTACACATGCCCACATACTTAACCTCCCCTCCCCTCTTACATGACCCATAACATCCCTTACATTTTGCCCCTGTGACCCACAACGTCCCCCCTGACGCAACCCGTCCCATTCTACGGGCTCCTACACCACTTTTGACTATGACCGAGTTCAGTCCTCGAGGTTTTCCTCGGGTTTGGGACGGTTGTAGGCGTACATTTCGCTACTAAGGGATTCCGTGACAACCCATAAAAATGGGTTTAGGGAAGTTAAATCTCGCCTTACAGGCTTAATAGAATTCTACAATCAGGTGACAAAGAATAAAGAAGAAAGAGATGGATGGGCAAACTGCATTTACTTTGACTGTCGGAAAGGCATTGACACAATACCCCATAAGAGGTTGATGCATAATCTGGAGAAACAGGGTGGAGAAACTGGTACTGTACTCCAGTGGATAAGGGAGTACCTAAGCAATAGGAAGCAAAGAGTTACAGTGAGGGGTGAGACCTCAAATTGGCGTGAAGTCCCAAGTGGAGTCCCACAGGGCTCTGTACTTAGACCTATCCTGTTTCAAATATACGTAATTGATCTCCCAGGGAGTACAGAATCATTCCTCTCCATGTTTGTTGACGATACCAAAATTATGTGGATGATTTAGACAGAGGAGAACAGAGTGAAGCTTCAAGATGACCTGGACAAGCTGAAGGAATTTTCGAACAAATGATTGTTAGAATTTAACCCAAGCAAATGTTATGTAATGAAGATAGGTGTAGGGAGCAGGACACCAGATACAAGGTATCATTTGGGAGATAAAATTCTTCAAGAGTTAGAGAGAAAGATTTGGGGGTTGATATCACGCCAGACCTGTCCCCTGAAGCCCATATCAAGAGAATAACATCAGTGGCATATGCCAGGTTAGCCAATATAAGAGCGGCCTTTAGAATCTTGTGTGAGGAACCATTCAGAACTTTGTATACCACATATGTCAGACCAATCCTGGAATTTGCGGCTCCAGTGTAGAGTTCATATTTAGTCAAGCATAAGACTAAATTGGAAAAGTTTCAAAAGTACGCAACTAAACTAGTACCCAAACTGAGGGGTATGAGCTACGAGGAGAGACTATGGGAATTAAACCTCAATTCACTGGGAGGCAGAGGAGTTATGGGGGACATGATTACCACATACAAGATTCTCAAAGGAATTGATAGAGAAGATATAGATATACTATTTAATGCAAGGGGCACATACACACTATGGGACACAGGTGGAAATTGAGTGCCTAAATGAGCCATAGAATCATTAGAAAGATTTTTTCAGCGTCAGAGTAGTTGACAAATGGAATGCATTAGGAAGTGATGTTGTGGAGGCTGACTCCATACACAGTATCAAGTGAAGATATGATTGAGCCCAATAGGCTCAGGAACCTGTACATCTGATGACTGACAGTTGAGAGGCGGGACCAAAGAGCCAGAGATCAATCCCGCAATGACAACTAGGTAAGTAAAATTAGGTCAGTACACACACATACACATATGAAGTACTTGTACTTAATTTTAATTAGAAAAGTTTTAAACCATCAGTTTTACTATTGCAACTGACTACGATTTGACAGCAAATTTGACTAGGACAGCAAATCATGCTGTCTACGATTTGAGTGACAGAAAGTAATGTATTTTATACGTTATTAAAACAACATTATATAAATAGTTTCAGTGTCACCTTTCTGCGACCAATTAAAAACGGATAAAAATGTTTTTTGTTTGCTAGGTATATCCATTCATCTACTCATCTCTCTGTCATATATATATACCTATTCATCTATCCATAAATATATTTATCATTGTATCTATCTATCCATTTTTTTATCCACCTATCCATCTATCTATCTATCTGTCTATTTATCCAGCTACCGTCTCATCTTTCTATTCATCTGTGTATTTATCAAGCCATTTATCTGACCATCCATCTATCCATCATACTCATCTGTTTATCCATACCCCTGTCAGTCTCTATCCATAAGTATATCCTTCAAGCTATCAGTCCACATCTCTATGCATACATCTATATATATATATATGTCGTACCTAGTAGCCAGAACTCACTTTTTGGCCTACTATTCAAGGCCCGATTTGCCTAATAAGCCAAGTTTTCCTGAAATTATATATTTTTTCTAATTTTTTTCTTATGAAATGATAAAGCTACCCATTTTATTATGTATGAGGTCAATTTTTTTTTATTGGAGTTAAAATTAACGTAGATATATGACCGAACCTAACCAACCCTACCTAACCTAACCAAACCTATCTTTATAGGTTAGGTTTGGGTAGGTAGCCGAAAAAGTTAGGTTAGGTTAGGTTAGGTAGGTTAGGTAGTCGAAAAACAATTAATTCATGAAAACTTGGCTTATTAGGCAAATCGGGCCTTGAATAGTAGGCCAAAAAGTGAGTTCTGGCTACTAGGTACGACATATATATATATATATATATATATATATATATATATATATATATATATATATATATATATATATATATATATATATATATATATATATATATATATATATATATGTCGTACCTAGTAGCCAGAACGCACTTCTCAGCCTACTATGCAAGGCCCGATTTGCCTAATAGGCCAAGTTTTCATGAATTATTTGCTTTTCGACAACCTAACCTACCTAACCTAACCTAACCTAACTTTTTCGGCTACCTAACCGAACCTTACCTATAAAGATAGGTTAGGTTAGGTTAGGTAGGGTTGGTTAGGTTCGGTCATATATCTACGTTAATTTTAACTTCAATTAAATAAAATTGACCTTATACATAATGAAATGGGTAGCTTTATCATTCCATAAGAAAAAAAATAGAGAAAATATATTAATTCAGGAAAACTTCGCTTATTAGGCAAATCGGGCCTTGCATAGTAGGCTGAGAAGTGCGTTCTGGCTACTAGGTACGACATATATATATATATATATATATATATATATATATATATATATATATATATATATATATATATATATATATATATATATATATATATATATATATATATATATATATATATATATATATATATATATATATATATCTGCTCTCTGTCTATCTCTTTTTATGTCTTTCTGTCTCTCTTTTCTAGCTCTCTCTTTCTCTGTTTATCAGCTTCTGTTTCTTCCCTCTGCCTCTGCCTCTGCCTTTTTCTGACTATGTGTCTCTGTCTTTGTATTTCTCGGTCACTGTCTGTCTGTCTCTATCTTCCTTATCAAAAATATTTGTGTGTAATGTGTTGGTTATCGCCTGCGAGAAGAGCTTATGTGACATACTTAACATGTATGGTTCCCCTTACTCTCATAAAGGGTTGTGTCCTGCAAAACTTTTAAAGTTGTGGCAGAATCGTCTGTTTTATGTGAGTACGAACAAATTATTGACAGCAGGTAATTTGTTAATTTTACTGGGATCAGTGTAAAATGGTACATATTACTATACGATTGTTCTGAACGTTTGTTTTGATACTATCTAGCTGAACAGAGGGCGTGCATTGCCAAAAGTGTGTGTGGGGGTCTGAATGTGATCCTGACATGCTCTTACCTATTGAATTCTGACAACCCAAATCATCCATTTTTCATCCTGTACCCCAGACCATTTCCTCTGCCCATATGGATGACGCTAGCTCCATCTGTGTGGCCTCCAACGACGAACAGACAAACAGCCAGACACACACACACAGATATTCTCTCACACTTTGGAGTACGTAACATAATATATGTAATGTGTCTCGACTCAATAAGATTCTTATTTAGAGTTTATATTTCTGGCGAAAATGACTCCATAAATATTGAACATTTATTGGTTATTAGTCTTGGGAATTTTGACCGAATTTGTGCTGTATATTATACTGGATGGGTATCCAGCGATGCTTAGGTCTGTCTGTCTGTCTGCAATTTGACCATATATCTATCCATCCACCTATCTCTCTATTTATCTATCCGTCCATCCACCTATCTCTCTTATTATTTAGATATTAATCTATATATCCATTAATATAATCTTCTATCCATTAATCTAATCTTCTATCCATCCATCAATTATCAATCTATCCATCCATCTATTCCCCCAACAATCAATGCATCCATCTATCTATCCCTCTATCTCGGTCTATCTATCCATCTATCTCGGTCTATCTATCCACCAATCTAATTATCTACTCATCATCTATTTATGAATCTATATATATATATTCATCTATCATTCAATCTACCTATCTAGCAATCCATATATTCATCTATCTGTCTTTCTCTCTGTTCACTTGTACGTCTATCCATCTGTCCAAACATCTACATCTCTGCCTATTTGTCTATACTTCCATCTATCCGTCTTTCCCTTTATCCATCCATCTATCCATCTATCGACGTGTACAAGAATGTAAGAACTCTTGTATATATACATAAATAAATAAAATAACTAAATAAATAAAAATAAGAAAATATCTATCCATCCATCTACTCATCCATCCATCTACTCATCCAACTATCTATTCATACATCTATCCTTTCATCTGCCCTCTCTGTCCATTTATATATATACATCTGTCCATCTATCCATCCATCTTTCTCTCCCACCTGTGCAGCCATTTATCCATCCATCAATGCAGCCATCTATCCATAAATCTTTTCATCTAACTTTCTATTCATCTATATAACTATATCTACCTCTTGCTTTCTTTTCATCTATCTATCCATGCACCTAATCAACTTTGTATCCATTAATTCAACCAAATATCTGTTCATTTAACTATCAATCTATATATTCGACTATCCATCATTGTACCTAAACATCCAGCAATCAATGCATCCATACATCTATCAATCCACTTATCTGTCTATTCATTTTTCCAGCCATCTATTCATCCATTAATCTGCTGTCAGTTTCTGTCTCTAGATATCTTTGTCTCTGCTTCTCTGTGTCTGTCTATCTGTTCATCAGAGAGCTCTGATGAGAAATATAATTGTCTGTGTGTTGGGTGTCAACAGTGAGAGGATGTTACGACCCTAGGTCCAGATGGATCCTGGGTCCAGATGGATCCTGGGTCCAGATGGATCCTGGGTCCAGATGGATCCTGGGTCCAGATGGATCCTGGGTCCAGATGGATCCTGGGTCCAGATGGATCCTGGGTCCAGATGGATCCTGGGTCCAGATGGATCCTGGGTCCAGATGGATCCTGGGTCCAGATGGATCCTGGGTCCAGATGGATCCTTGGTCCAGATGGATCCTGGGTCCAGATGGATCCTGGGTACAGATGGATCCTGGGTCCAGGTGGATCCTGGGTCCAGATGGATCCTGGGTCCAGAAGGATCCTGGGTCCAGATGGATCCTGGGTCCAGGTGGATCCTGGGTCCTGATGGATCCTGGGTCCAGAAGGATCCTGGGTCCAGATGGATTCTGGGTCCAGATGGATCCTGAGTCCAGATGGATCCTGGGTCCAGATGGATCCTGGGTCCAGATGGATCCTGGGTCCAGATGCATCCTGGGTCCAGATAGATCCTAGGTCCAAATGGATCCTGGGTCCATCTGACTGTGGCAGATGGACCGGGATTGAATGACATTTGTTGACATACAGATGATGTAGGGACTCTTCACTTATGTGTGCATTTTAGGTGTGATACGTTGGATTAGTGATATATAAATTATAGAGTTTTTAGATTAGTTTGGTTAAAGAATGAATGTTAATTGTGTGGTAAGTTTATACACAGGATTACTCCTCAAATTGCAAATGGCGGGCGAATACGTCCTTGCCAGATGTAAGAGCATTTTGATGCTCCTACATCTATAGGATTCCACTGAACCCGAACCAATGGTTTCACACAATCCGCCCCCCCCCCATGCACTGTGGCTCAGTCATCAGGGTACTCCTCTATCAACACACACACACAGAGTGTGGACCTGGGAACACCCAGCACATAGGTTCGAATCCTCGTCACGGCTCCTACAGATTTTCTCATTGATCATGAGAATGTGATTACTCTCTCTGTGTATTAAAGGAAGAGCTTCAGAGGTAGAACATTCCAAGATGACTGAGCCAGAGTGCATGTGGTGGATTGTCTGACACCCTGGATAAGGCTTCAATGGAAGGCTCAGGAGTCCTAGAGGTTGCAGTAGTACCCAAGGTAGCAACTGTTTTGACCATGTCGTGGCCTAGTCGTCTGGAACGTGTGCCTGGTAACTCACAGCACATTGGTTAGAACCCTCATGGCGGCTACTACGGCTAATCTATTTATTAATCCACCTCTTCATCTATCCATCCATCCCTTTATCTACTATCTGTCTCATTCTCTTCCTCTATCTTTATCTCTGCCTCTCTCTGTCTATCTGTCTCTAGCTGTGTTTCTGTTTCTGAGTTTCTGTGTGTCTGTCTCTATGTTTTTCTGTCTCTCTCTCTCTCTCTGTCTTACAATAGTCTTATGTGTGGGTAGTCGGCAGTGGGAGCAGCTCAGCGGTGTGAAGAACTAAAAAAACAATAGTAACCTTTATTCTGGTATACAGCAGTTTGCTTGAGAAACTTTTGACGCTGTGGGAGAATTGTCTGTTTAATGTGAGTAAAGGCAAATTAATCATAGCTGGAATTTTATGTTTATTTTCATAAATTAATGAATAATGTGGCAGATTACTATAAAACTATTTTTTATATGAAGGGTTTGGCCCCCAACTTTGAACAGACAGACATTCTCTCATTTGGTATAATTATAAAATATAAATATTGCATTTTGACACATACAAATTGTGGTGTGTTGTATGACATCAGTGTTATATAATGTTGGGATGCATAAATGTGATCCTTACCATTTTCATCTGCAGCGTTGATGTTTACTCCAGCGTCGAGGAGGACCTTCACCATGTTGTGGCGACCATCTGCGGCTGCCCAGTGAAGGGCTGTCCAGCCTGTCAACAAATACCACAATTGTTGTTATGCATAAAACGTCATGATTCCTGTACTTTATGTAAATATTGAAATAATCTGTTCTAGGTGAACATTTTTATATACTTATAAAGTGTACAGACTCTAAATAGTATGCAAAATTATTTTCGACCCTAAATTTAAGAGAGAAAGATCGTGTAAAATTTTTTAGGAATAGATCACCTTTAAAATATCCGACATCTCAACAGTTCTTATTTGATAATTTATTACTTGTGACGAAAGCGACAGTGGTGGTATTGTCAGGCCCGAAACGCTTAGTGTATTAGTGACTTGAGGCATAGTATATACTTGTCCTACCTAGAGATCCAACATTCTTCTCGTATACTATTTTGTATGTATGTGATTTTCCCTTAATAAATATTATTATTATTATTATTATTATTATTATTATTATTATTATTATTATTATTATTATCATTATTATTATTATTATTATTATTATTATTATGTACATACGAAGAGTATTACTGGGACTTTAATTATTAAATAATTGTAACAACTGAAGCTGTTTTAAAATGAATAATTGTATGAGAGGCAGTGGGACATGCCTTTGTACAAAAGTTAGTCAAGTTGTAGTTTGCCCTGACCCAAGCACGGGGCATCCCCCTCTGGGACTGGCGGTTGAGATACAAAATGGCTGCCACCTTTGTCTTAAAGCAACGTAAAATGAATTTTTTTTACAAAATTCAGCAATTTAGAGAAATTAGTCTTCATTTATATTGTATTCATACATATTCAATAGTATTCCTGTTTAAAGTATCAAGAGTATCCGAAATTGTCAGAATACTTTAGTAAGTCACCATCAGTGACGCCACTAGCCGGACTAGCCCTGGACGCGGTGCGATTTGGGCGACTTTAGGTCATAAGGGTCACCAAAGCCTTCCATAGTTTAGTAATTCTCAAAGGTCAAATAGCCATTTTGTAATTGGAAATATCTTTTTCCCAAGATGCCTGTACAATTACCTTCAGTTTAAAAGAGTTCAGCCATCTGGGCTGTTGACGGCAACAGAGATTAGTTGTTCACCTTAATCCCTGCTATTAACTTGGTAAGCCAGGCGTAGAAATACCCCTCTGGCTTCTGTGTTGAGCAGAGCGAGGTAGGATAAGTGTGGCCCGGTCATCAACTGAGGGAAGTCATCCACTCTCACCCTCTCTCTACATAGATCGGCATTACATCTAGCTGGTCGCCATAAGAGGTATAGTTGCTATAGTTTGGTATAGGAAATTAGTTCATCTCATGCCTTAAGTCAGGGAGTGTTAAGATCTAGGGAGTGCATTGATTTAGATTTTGTTTTAGATTTTGAATAAATTATTTAGTTTGTAATTTGCATTTTTTATTATTTCCATTTCATATTTTCATTCCTCGTTGTTCTTTGTCACGTGGTTTCCACGAGTCTGAGTTTGGTTGGGCCGCCAGCCCAACAACGATTAAGAGTTCAGCTATCCCTTGTGTTTGTGAGAATTACCCACACTTAACGTAGATTCTTCCCTCATATTCCAAATAACTGGGGATCAGTTATTTGGATCAATAAACCCAAGGTTTATTGAGAGCATAACCGGTCCAGAGCTCGGTTATTGCTCCCAGTGTTAATGGTCTGGTGGTGGCGGCGTAAGAAGATTCTAGAGTTTGCAGGGGTCTAGTTCCACGTCGTAAAGGCTGTAGAATCTTAGCCGGTCAAACGGCTTAAGACCACGTGGCGTGGGATTCGGCTTTGATTAGTAGCTCTGGGGTCCCTTGAAGAGAATTGATTAGTAGCTCTGGGGTCCCTTGAAGAGAATTGATTAGTACCTCTGGGGATTGAAGAGAAATAAATCAGAATACGGGTATAGAGGTAAGGGGTAAAGGACAGAGAGAGCTGATACCCCCCCCCCCCTTGTGTTTCATAATAATAAATAATAATTATTTATTATTTATTAATTTAATTATTATTATGTACACAAGAAAAGACTTTACTAGGGTGAACCAATAGCTCCAGTCTTGCTATCGTCAGTTAACCAATATAACCTTTATAAGCATCGTATGCAATACAAGTGTGTCAATAAAATGTTGGCAATACTTGCTCGAGGAAAGAAAAACATTGTTGCTATCCCAATTTAACCAATATAACCATAAATGACATGTAACTGATGATATTTGAGAATGGCTGATGGAGGCATGAGGAACATCGTTGGTGTCATCAGTTAAAAATGACCTTCACAGATACTCTGAACACCACCATTCGCTCTCTTATCATGCAAACTTAAGGCATCAGCAACACCATGTTACGCCCGATAAATATTATTATAATTGATGATATCCTGCTTCACTAGTTGTTATCAAACCATGTTGGGTATCTGGGCTTGACTTGTATATTCAATTATTTAACAATGATAATTAACATAAATCGAAGGACCACCCACTTTTGAGAAAAGAGGGAAAACAAATAAAGATGATTATTAGATAGACACTTTAGAAACCAGTGCCGATGGATGATGATTGATTTAATAATCACTTAAAACAATGAATAGACTGTATTATTTATTAATTAAAGTCAAAGCCTCAAATATCAACATTGGGGGGATATTTCTAAAATTCATATATTTCTAGGAACCAGTGTGGTTCGTCACTAGTTCATTAAAAGGTTAGTAACATGGCCAATTAAACAGAATGTAGATTCAAGATATGACATAATAAATAACCAATATATTGAAAGATTATTAAGTATTAAGAAATAATAAATATAGATTCATTAAACACCGGGTAATAAATTCTTGCGTTAGTCTATTCCCCTTAACTATCTTATATATGAGTTTATATATAGAAACTACTGACAATCTTATTCAAGATTTCTACAAAACATAAGTCTTAGCTTTAAGACCATTTCCTTAAGTCCGTTTCGTTACTCGTCCACGTGATCACCAGATCCCAATAATGAAGAAACCAATAGTGAACCTCGTAGGTAAAGAGAGATAACTTGTAACATCCTCGCCTGCACGATGCAATCATGGAAATTTGAGTAGCATTTGATTAGGCTATGAATTATTTCAATATTCACTGAAATTGAAATAAAACGGGAAAATCAACTAACATTGTAGTATAGGTCTTCTTGCAACATAACGACAGGCTACCCACAAATACACAATCTTGAATGATGCATCATACTAGAACAGTATACTTAACGTGAGCGTGCGAGAACACTAAAGTCAGCCGAAATCGCGTCTGGTAGTTCCTGGCGTCCACTGCTGTGTACGCGGAATTCCAGGTCTTGACTATAATTGTAGACGCTGTATTAAACAGTTAAGCACTGTAGACCACGTGATGGTATTGGATGGCAATCGTCTATGGAATTACCACGCGACTATTAATGTGAGACTTGTAAGCCACGCCACTCCTCACGTCTTGTCTGTCCCGATAGTCAATGGCGTCTCTAGGTACGCCTCGCTAGGAATCCATGCTAGGAATGGCGTCTCCACACTTCCTTCTCACTCAACCCTCTCTCGCATTCGCAATAGAATTTAGTAAGGACGGAGAATTCTTCACCGTGTAATTACTTACATAATGCGTTATAGAGAATAGGGTTACAGTTGTAATGAATTAAACATTGTTTATATTCTCGCTAGAACGGTCTCCAGGCATATATGCAACTGAAAGCTCACACCCCAGAAGTGACTCGAACCCATACTGCCAGAAGCAATGCAACTGATGTACAGGATCCCTAAACCGCTCAACCAACACGAACGGACAAAAGAGGTTGGTAGCCGAGGCTATTTCCATCCCCCCGCTGGCACTCGCTTCGTAATCTTGGGCATGGTATGTTATCAAATCATATATATTAGTATATATACAAATCATATACTTTATCAATATATATATATATATTGATATATATATATTGATATATTGAAATATATATATATATATATATATATATATATATATATATATATATATATATATATATATAAATATATATATATATATATATATATATATATATATATATATATATATATAAATATATATATATATATATATATATATATATATATATATATATATATATATATATATATATATATATATATATATATATATATGTCGTACCTAGTAGCCAGAACGCACTTCTGAGCCAACTATTCAAGGCCCGATTTGCCTAATAAGCCAAGTTTTCATGAATTAATTGTTTTTCGGCTACCTAACCTACCTAACCTAACCTAACCTAACTTTTTCGGCTACCTAACCTAACCTAACCTATAAAGATAGATTAGGTTAGGTTAGGTAGGGTTGGTTAGGTTCGGTCATATATCTACGTTAATTTTAACTCTAATAAACAAAAATTGACCTCGTACATAATGAAATGGGTAGCTTTATCATTTCATAAGAAAAGAAATTGAGAAAATATATTAATTCAGGAAAACTTGGCTTATTAGGCAAATCGGGCCTTGCATAGTAGGCTGAGAAGTGCGTTCTGGCTATTAGGTACGACATATATATATATATATATATATATATATATATATATATATATATATATATATATATATATATGTCGTACCTAGTAGCCAGAACTCACTTCTGAGCCTACTATGCAAGGCTTGATTTGCCTAATAAGCCAAGTTTTCCTGAATTAATATATTTTCTCTAATTTTTTTCTTATGAAATGATAAAGCTACCCATTTCATTATGTATGAGGTCAATTTATTTTTATTGGAGTTAAAATAAACGTAGATATACGACCGAACCTAACCAATCCTACCTAACCTAACCTAACCTATCTTTATAGGTTAGGTTAGGTTTGGTAGCCGAAAAATTTGGATTAGGTTAGGTTAGGTAGCCGAAAAAACATTAATTCATGAAAACTTGGCTTATTAGGCAAATCGGGCTTTGCATAGTAGGCTGAGAAGTGCGTTCTGGCTACTAGGTACGACATATATATATATATATATATATATATTTATATATATATATATATATATATGTATATATATATATATATATATATATATATATATATATATATATATATATATGTAATATATATATATATAATATATATTATATATATATATATATATATATATATATATATATATATATATATATATATATATATATATATATATGTCGTACCTAATAGCCAGAACGCACTTCTCAGCCGACTATTCAAGGCCCGATTTGCCTAATAAGCCAAGTTTTCATGAATTAATGTTTTTTCGTCTACCTAACCTACCTAACCTAACCTAACCTAGCTTTTTTTGGCTACCTAACCTAACCTTACCTATAAATATAGGTTAGGTTAGGTTAGGTAGGGTTGGTTAGGTTCGGTCATATATCTACGTTAATTTTAACTCCAATAAAAAAAAATTGACCTCATACATAGAGAAAAGGGTTGCTTTATCATTTCATAAGAAAAAAATTATTGTAAATATATTAATTCAGGAAAACTTGGCTTATTAGGCAAATCGGGCCTTGAATAGTAGGCTGAAAAGTGAGTTCTGGCTACTAGGTACGACATATATATATATATATATATATATATATATATATATATATATATATATATATATATATATATATATATATATATATATATATATATATATATATATATATATATATATATATATATATATATATATATATATATATATATATGTCGTACCTAGTAGCCAGAACGCACTTTTCAGCCTACTATGCAAGGCCTGATTTGCCTAATAAGCCAAGTTTTCATGAATTAAATGTTTTTCGACTACCTAACCTACCTAACCTAACCTAACCTAACTTTTTTGGCTACCTAACATAACCTAACCTATAAAGATAGGTTAGGTTAGGTTAGGTAGGGTTGGTTAGGTTCGGTCATATATCTACGTTAATTTTAACTCCAATAAAAAAAAATTGACCTCATACATAATTAAATGGGTAGTTTTATCATTTCATAAGAAAAAAAATAGAGAAAATATATTAATTCAGGAAAATTTGGCTTATTAGGCAAATCGGGCCTTGCATAGTAGGCTGAGAAGTGCGTTCTGGCTACTAGGTACGACATATATATATATGTTGTACCTAGTAGCCAGAACGTCGTACTCGGCCTACTATGCAAAGTGCGATTTGCCTAATAAGCCAAGTTTTCATGAATTAATATATTTTCTCAAATTTTTTTCTTATGAAATGATAAAGCTACCCATTTCATTATGTATGAGGTCAATTTTTTTTTATTGGAGTTAAAATTTACGGAGATATATGACTGAATCTAACCAACCCTACCTAACCTAACCTATCTTTATAGGTTAGGTTTGGTTAGGCTAGGTAGGTTAGGTTAGGTAGCCGAAAAAGTTAGGTTAGGTTAGGTTAGGTAGGTTAGGTAGTGGAAAAACAATTAATTCATGAAAACTTGGCTTATTAGGCAAATAGGGCCTTGCATAGTAGGCTGAGAAGTGCGTTCTGGCTACTAGGTACGACACACACACACGCACACACACACACACACACACACACACACACACACACACACACACACACACACACACACACACACACACACACACACACACATATATATATATATATATATATATATATATATATATATATATATATATATATATATATATATATATATATATATATATATATATATATATATATATAGTAAAAGTTTGTGAGGGTACCACCTCTGGTGCCAATGTGGGGACCCATAGCCTCGGAGAAGAAAATAAAAAGTATTCAGAGGAGACCTTGTGGTTTCTCACTGAACACTAATATTATCTTCTCCTACCACCCCCATTCTTTTGTATGTACACATATATAATTACTTTATTTGAACTTTGTTACAAAAAAGGAGTTACATATGGGCTACAAAGATGGTTATCATAGGTTGTCGAGTTCCTCCAGCTCCTCAGATGGCGGGCAGGAACCCTGGATGCAGTGCGCATTTCCCCTCTGTATCGCCACACTGAGGCGCTGGAAAAGAAAGCTTGCAGCTCTTGGGTCCCTTGTTGTTTCAATGAGCCTAGAACCCAGTTCCTTAAAAAAACTGGTAGCACTTTTACCTTGGGCGCCGAGTGTCTCAGAAGCAATGGGGACAAAATTGTAGTGGTGAGCCAGTTCTCTATACTTACGGGATTTGGCTGCTTCCCTGTGGGTGGCAGCGCTACCTGGTTGTGCAACACTGAGGTTAATGTAGGTGTTAGCCAGGGTTGATACGCACGTGTAGTCCCAAACCAACTGCTTGCCATTCTTCCAGGGGTTCACTGAGATACCATCCGGGCGACCAATAAGAGCATCAGAGTTACGGGGCGTTAGGTAACGGGGCTCTCTTTCAGCTGGGCATCCAGCTGTGGTGAGGCTCCTTTTGATGATGTCGTTAACTTCATTGTGCCTCGAGTGCCATCCCCCTGTGCTTTGGCAGAGTAGGCCATAGTGGCCGTACCTGTCAGCAACCACCTCACCGCAAATACACCTATATCTGGTGTGGACTGGGGCAGCAAGGCGGAGGGCCACAGCAATTCGGAGGGCGTGTGGTGTGAGACGCGTGCCAGTTGCCGACATTGGGGTTGCTAAGAAGAAATCCCCTGCATGTGGTGCTGCTACTGCTGTGAGGCGAGCAATGTCGTGTTGTGTTGTTGCAGCACCCAGGCACTCTGCAGCAACTTGGTCTACAATGGGGCCATCCCAGCTGGATTGCTTGTGGGCTTTTGGGGATGGTGGTTGAGGTGATTGGCCTGCACGAGAGGCCCACTCTGTGGCACAGCGTGTAAAATTGGGATCATGTACACCTGCCAGCTGATGTAAGTGGGCAGGTAGAATTTCCTTCACAAGGTCGTCGGATGCTGATAAGGAGGACAGGAAGGCTGGAACAGCGATTTACGTTGCTGTTCGAACTCCGAGGCCCCCAAGTCTTACGGGAAGAGAGGCTTGTTTCCACTGTAGGTCATCGAGAGAGAGGTTAAGGGCTTTTTCTAGCATTGATTTCAGTAACCGGTCATACTCACTTAGTTATATATAAATATATATATATATATATATATATATATATATATATATATATATATATATATATATATATATATATATATATATATATATGTCGTACCTAGTAGCCAGAACGCACTTCTCGGCCTACTATGCAAGGCCCAATTTGCCTAATAAGCCAAGTTTTCCTGAATTAATATATTTTCTCTAATTTTTTCCTTATGAAATGATAAAGCTACCCATTTCATTATGTATGAGGTCATTTTTTTTATTAGAGGTAAAATTAACTTAGATATATGACCAAACCTAACCAACCCTACCTACCCTAACCTAGGTTAGGTTAGGTAGCCGAAAAAATTAGGTTAGGTTAGGTTAGGTAGGTTAGGTAGTCGAAAAACAATTAATTCATGAAAACTTGGCTTATTAGGCAAATCGGGCCTTGCATAGTAGGCCTAGAAGTGCGTTCTGGCTACTAGGTACGACATATATATATATATATATATATATATATATATATATATATATATATATATATATATATATATATATATATATATGTCGTACTATGCAAGGCCCGATTTGCCTAATAAGCCAAGTTTTCATGAATTAATGTTTTTTCGTCTACCTAACCTACCTAACCTAACCTAACCTAGCTTTTTTTGGCTACCTAACCTAACCTTACCTATAAAGATAGGTTAGGTTATGTTAGGTAGGGCTGGTTAGGTTCAGTCATATATCTACGCTAATTTTAACTCCAATAAAAAAAAATTGACCTCATACATAGTGAAAAGGGCAGCTTTATCATTTCATAAGAAAAAAATTATAGAAAATATATTAATTCAGGAAAACTTGGCTTATTAGGCAAATCGGGCCTTGCATAGTAGGCTGAGAAGTGAGTTCTGGCTACTAGGTACGACATATATATATATATATATATATATATATATATATATATATATATATATATATATATATATATATATATATATGTCGTACCTAGTAG